>NW_027512861.1:1200000-1500000 GCF_048772815.1 Callospermophilus lateralis
CTCTGCCATTGGTCCAGTGGTTCTGTTCATTTGGTTTAGTTTTAGCAAGAATCCATCTGGGTATGCTGACCCTTGGTATCTGACCACCCTTACTATCCGATCAAATTCCCCATCCTCTACTCCCCATATCTGACCACCTGCCCCGCCCTCAGCAACAATCTTGTGGAGTCAGTTTAGCCAGACCTCCCTTTACTCCTCTTTGAAATTTTCTACCCACTGACCCGCCCCCCCCAGCCTGCCCCTCCTCCACTAGTCTTGTATTCAGACAGCAAATTCAACCTCTGCCCGCCACTTGGAGACTCCATTGCAGCAGTCTCATACCTGTCATGCAATGGGCCACCCCACCTTCAGTAAAGTCTTCCTTATTGACTTTGACAAGAGGCCTTTTTTTTTCTTTAACAAAAGTGAGTAAACTACCATGAGCATGAGCTGAGAAATCTGGGGCTGGATCTAAGGCAGAGTGGGTATGGAGAGGGAGACTGCGGGGCCAGAAACACAAGGCTTGGCAGGGCTTGGTGACAGATTGGTCGTAGGAAGAAAGGACGAGGGAAAGATTGAGGGTGATTGATTCTTGGTTCTTGGCCTGAGCAACAGGACTGATGGTGATGATCTAAGTGAAGACTGAGGAGGGAAAGAAGAATTGTCAGTGTCTCTGGAACACATGCAGAGATACCTGGGAGGCAGCTGAATGGAAGGGTGTGCTGCTCAGAAGACAGAAGAGAGACCCAGCCTGGAAACCAAGGTTCTGGGGATTGATCAAGCCTGGAGATGATGGCAGAAACCCATTGGAGAAACTGAGAGCACCCAGGTGAGGGGACCCGAGCCAGAAATGTAACAAAGGTGAATATTCACATCCCACACATCTCACATCCCTTCCTCCTCATTAGTTTTTCAGTTATTCATAGATTAGAATCATGTCTTCACCATTTTTATTCTTTACAATTTCTTCATTGATCAAGCTCTCAGAGTGTCTCCAGCCCACAAAGTAATGACCCATTTAGAGGTCTTCCTAGAAGCCCAGCTGTACTCTGCAGTGTCTGTCTACCACCACATTATAATTTGGAAGATCTTGTTCTTAGGGTCCCCAAACTATCCATGACAAAATCCCAACCCATTGGCATTGCTGTGTATGGGGAGAGGGCTGGTGGTTTTAAATCAGACACACTTGGAGGAGGCTCCAACATCTCTTGCCAGCAGGGGTGCACAGCTGGAGAGTTAGGTTAAAGCTGAAGGATGAGATGACAGAATATCTCACTCATTTTCTTGTCATCTCCCTCATCCACAGGAATGGTAGCTTTGGGTTCTCAAACAGAGGCATAAACACACAAGCCACAAGTATCATGCCACATAAATACAAACGAGAATGCACTAGAGGAAAACGTATAAGCACAAAAGTGGTGTCTTGCTCATGTTCCTCCAGGGTTCATTATCCCATAGAGAAGGGAACCCAGGTGAGGCTTCACACAGAAAGGGCTCTAATTGGTGAGAAGGCCACAATGGTGTCACATTCTGCATATTTATAAAGGCAGCGGGGCGGCGGGGGGGTAGGGTGGGGGGGGTGGCGTGGGCAATTATATAAATTAGAAACTTCCTGGAAGCCAAGTAGCTTCATTAGAAAGGTGGAGACTCCAGAGATAAGTGTCTATTTGCTTTGGTCTATGTCCCTGCAAGCACCCTGGAATGGGTGGGGGGAGGGACCTTCGGGGCCATCCCTCACTTGGTGTTCCCAACATCTCAAACAGTGTTCAGCACACAGTAGGTGTTGAAAAGTAGTTGTTTCATATCTCTGGTTGTATACATAGTATATTCATACCAATTCATGTCCTCATACATGTACTTTGGATAAGAACGATCATCACATTCAACCATCATTAATTACTCCATGCCCCCTCTCTTCCCCTCCCACCCCTCTGCCCTATCATTCCGCTGTTATATACAATTTTTTTAAAAAAGTAATTGTTCAATAAACACTATTCTCAAATGTGTGCCACACAGCCCCTGGCACACAGGGAGATGGAACCTAGTCCTCAACAAGGGGTTCTTGCTCCTACCTTCCAAGCTTGCAAGACTCATGCTAAGTTTGAGTAGACCTGATCCTCTTTAGGACACTAATAGATGTGATCCTCTTTAAGGACACTAATACCCTGAGTTTCTGTCTTTCATCCCTTCTGTTCACATTTGCTAGATCCTGTGTCTCACCTTTTAGTCTTCCACTTCCTGCAAGACAATAATGTTTTACAATAACCTACTGAGATAGGGACACCTGCCACTCGTTTTTTAGCTAAGAGACTCTGGAAGTTAGCATCTTACTCAAAGCCTTGGAGTGAGTAAGTGAGTGTGACCCCTCTGCCACTGTTTCCCATGTAAGTCATGATCCTTGGACAATCATCTTTCAGCAGGTCCCCAGGAAAGGATAACGAGATGATTAACATAAGTCCTTCCAGAAAAGCCTGTCTACAGCTTGCTTAGAGTGGAACACTGGAAATCCATGGAAAGAATACTCATGGTCAAGAGAGCCAGGTTCAGGACCAGCTCTACCACTTAGCATGTGCGGGACAAATTTCTATACCTCTCTGGTCTCCGTTTTCACTTCTGCAAAATGAGAATAATAATCCCTGCCCTTTCTGCTTTAAGGGATTTTTGAAATAATTAAATGCATAATGAAAGTGAAAAAGCTCAGAGAATTGTAAAGGTGGCATAGTATAAGAGGTTTTTCTTTTTTCATTATAAAAGTGGACAGTAATAAAATGAGTTCCATTTCAGATCTTTAAAGATTGAGTCACATTATCCATCATATGTTCATTTAGATTCTAAATTGATTTTTTCTAAGAGACATTATGTATGTTTAAACTGCACTTCATGTACTTTTTTAATCAGCCACACTGAATGTCTTACAGTCCACTCTGTCAGAAATAATTCATGGCCATTGCCACTACTTCAATAAACAATGCTTTGAGGGCTTAAAACACCACTGAAGGTAGAAGGGATATTTGCCAAGGAATGCTTTGGTCCATAATCTCCCCAATTGGCTCCTTGTGCAGTTATATGAATGGGCAAAAGGACAAGGCTCTTGGATCTGTGACGTCTGAACTGACTCCTGCCAGTGGCAGGGACAATTTTAGTGCCGCTGAGAATCTGACTGCTGTTTCCGCCTACTCCCGCCTTCCTCCTTCCTCCTGTCCTTGAGCTCGCAGATGCTGCCTGCCTTCTGCTCTTTCCTTTACCAGTTTCTTGCATTTCCATGTCTCCTTGCACCCATTTTCCTCACTCCAGATTCTCATTAGTGAGTTTTCCTCCTTATCCCTCCCCCACCCCTATACACACAGTCACAGATTACTCAGTGTCCCCAGTGGGTCTGTGCTCATCCAATGAACATGGACAGGCACAGCCTGGGAGCAGCAGGGGCAATTTGTCCTTCTCTGAGCCCTCATGATGCTAGCAAGAAGAACCCTTTCCAATGGGACCAGGTCTTCACTCTCCTTTCCGTCTTCTCCCTGGATTACTTCATCTTTCAATGAACTTGGCACCATGTCCAGTTTGTCCCTTTTTTTCTACCCACTCACCCAAATACACTCAGAGTGAACTTTCTGAACATTAAATCTGACCATGCCACTTCTAGAATGCCCCAGTAACTCCAGATAAAATCCACATTCCTCAGCCTTCATTTTCTTTCTTTTTATAAAATATATTTTTTAGTTGTCAGTGGACCTTTTTATTTATTTATTTATATGTGGTGCTAAGAATTGAACCCAGTGCCTCACACATGCTAGGCAAGCACTCTACCACTGAGCCACAACCCCAGCCCCTCAGCTCTCCTTTCAGGGTTGCCTATCATTTGTCTCCCACTCAGTGTTCCAGACTGGCTCCTCATCAGCTACCCCTGGAGCACACACTCAGTGTCAACCCTTGATGTCGTTGCAAATAAATGATTGAGTGAATGTTGGAAGCTCAGCATTGAGATGAAGGGTGGTACAGTAGAAGGTAGGGTTTTGGGATTAGGACTGTGGTAAGGCCTCAGCTATTTATTTATGGTATTGTGGCCTGCTTTCTGTATGTATTGGAAAATCTTATGTTTTTCCACACCGGGCTTGGATTAGGGAAAGGGAGGGATTTACCTTGGACACAAAAGTTAAGAGGGTATTAAAAAACTAAATGATCAATAAAAAATCTTAATATGCTGTTTTTGTAAAACTAAAGTTAATTTTTTAAAAAATCCATGATAAAAAAAAAAGTTTTAAGATTGAAAATAAAGCCAGTAACTGACTCTGCTCCTACCATCCTGCCTCTCTCACTTCACCAGGCCCTCCTCACAGGATTACCAGGAAGACTCAATGAAAGGGTATGGTCAAGCCCAGTCTAGTGCCAGGTCCTTCACTCCGACTTGACTTCTTCCTAAAACACAGACACCACCTTTGGCTCACGAACCAGTGTCTATCTCTAAACTCTTATTGATCTGCAATGTACAGAAGTTCAAAAGGTTTTTGTTTTCATACGTACTAATTGCACATTGATTTTATGTGTGTTCAATCTATTTCCAAACATGACCTTTTATTTGGTATATCTTTAGTTATTTCCTTTCATTGCATTTTTTAAAATATTGTGGTTTATGAATGTTTTGGTGAGCAATGAATTGGAAATAATTTTGTAACAATGCTCCCTCCTCATAGATGGTTTAAGAAGTACTTCTCTGAAGTTTGAGGCATACCAAAAGCCCTGTGGTTTTCTTGGATTGATTCATTTGTTCCTGAGACACTGAGATGTGCCACACTGTGGAAGGATGTGGGCTAGACCATACCAACTCCAAGGAGCCCAGGATCGTTGTATTCTATGGAAACAGTGCTCCCTGGTGCTGGGATCTCAGTAGTCCTATGAGGGTTGTGTAGCAGCCCTTACCCGCCCACCACCACCACCCTCCACCCTCTGCCCCTCTACTCTGCAACCCTCTCACTACTTTTTAGGTTGGTTTTCATTTTTCCTTTTGTTCTTTGTTTGCTACTGCATTCATCTGGACAATGTGTCCATCTATTTATCCATTCATTCAACACTTATTGAGCCTCTCAGTGGGAGAGGGACATTCACAGGTGTTTGGAGTAGTAATGAATGACTCTGACATTGTACCAACCCTTGAAAAGCTTAAAGTCTATCAGAGAGGCCAGAATGAACTATTAAGCAAACAAATATATCAATTACAAACTGGTAAGTACCGTAAAAACTAAACAAAGTGATAAAGAATAAGAGACTGAGGCTTACTTAAGTAGGGTGCTCAGTGACGCATGAGGACCACAGCTCTGAGGGATGACAAGGACTTAGACATGCAAGTAACAAAGGGGAACTGTGGAGACACAATGAAGGAGCTACATTAAACCTTTGGAGGTGGAGGAGCCTGCTAGGCTCCAGGACCCAAGGGAGAGTAGTGTCCTAGACAGAGGGTGACACATGGGTACAAGGTTGGCACGGTGGCTTACCACATTATGTAACTTCTACAGTCCACTTGCACTCATTTAAAGTGCAATGAGAAGACTGTCTTCTGTTACATCTTTGAATTACACATTGTTTGACGTATTTAGTGGAATTAGTGTGAGTCAGCTCATCCAGTTAAGCCTCCTCTCGTTGCCGCAGTAGACTGTTTTTAACCTTCAAACTTGCACCACTGTCCTTCAGGACTGCTTATGCTCACACTCTCTCATTTTTTCCACACTGATCTTCTCTTCCAGGGAAACCCAGACTGGGATGTCACAGTCAGCTTGGAATCAGTGATGGGTCAAGGGACAACATTGGGACCCAAGCTGAACCCAAGCTGATTACTTCCCCGAGGTTTATTCTAACTGGAACAAACAGAAAAGGTTAGATTCTTATGTGATTTGAATTCAAATTGCCTGTGGCCACATTCCCTACCTCACAGGGAAAACGTGTGTGCTCCAGGACATAATGAAGTAAAACTAGGCAGGTTCATGCCAAGGCAAGGTGGATGAAAGCCATTGATGATGTTGAGGCATAGGTCTTGGTCCCCTGCCCTTGCACACTGTCCTGGTCCCTGCATCTGTACATTGCCCAAGAGCATTCTCAGAAATCCCTGGTACTTCTTTCTTTGCTTAAGTTCATCTGAGTTCAGGTTTTGTGTAACCTGTAACTAAAATCACATTACAAGTGCAGCTTCCCAGGCTCCTCACTGCTGGCAGAGTCTGTCTTTTCCATATTCCCCCATTGCCTGGGACTTCATCTCCCTCAACAATTTAACATGGTGAAGGAAAACCTATGTTTCTCAAAGCAGGTGTATCAGAACCTTTAGACCATTGGGACATCAAATTTTGCCATCTCTCATTTTTTGAGATGTCCTTCATCAGAGCAAAAGTGAAGGAACTGGAAAATCATCAGTCAGATTCTGTGTCATCTCTAAGAAAAAATGCATCACCTCTTCATCGGTATACAAATGCACATGTGCCCCCACACATGCTAAGGTGCTGCCTTAGGAACGTATTTCAGTTTTTCAGTTGTTGCTTTCAAGACCAAATGAAAGTTGCTTTCAAGACCAATACTTTATAAATGAAAGACCTTTTGGGGCGGCATTGGGTCAGGTTAAATTTATTTAAAACCATCTGGAGCATGATTTCTTTTCTTCTTAACAATTTCTTGGTGCTATTTTTCTTTAAGCTCAACTGTAGTAGGAAAAAAAAGCCCTAGAATTCAAGCCAAAAATCGGTGTGAATCCTGACAGCAGGCTCCAAAATGCCAAGTGGGAGTGAAAGAAAAAGAAACACTGACTTTTTCCAAAGCCATATAACAATTCATCCTTCAGCAGATACCCATGTGGTCTGATGCGTCTGAGTTTTCAGAGGCTGGCCTGGGCCAGCAGGAGCCGTTTGTCTCCGTGGCTGCGTGTTGTCTTGTGCCCATCTATCCATCTCCTTCTACCACACTGAATCTGGTGACCTTTAGGATTCGCTGCAAAATCCAGATGTTCAATCTGGCTTGTAAACCCCCCAGAGGACTAACTATTGGGATATTGGAGAGGTGCATGTAGATATTTTAAACTGCAAATGATAAGTTAATGAGGAGGATGGCTGGTGGGGGTGTGGAAAGGAATGATATACTGCTAGAAATTGGATTTTCTGGGGCTGATTCCACTTTGGGGAAGAAATTCTTACTGTTAATCCTAGAATGATATGGCTGATAAAGACAGTCTTATAACTATGGAGGTAGGCTCCAGTTTACGAAAGCCATTTGTATCAAAATCTCAACTTCGAAATGCTTTGACCATATACTAGTTATTTGAATTTCAAGATGTCAATTAATATTTTTTTATCAAATGATCCTTGTAAATATCTAGGTTCTCTAGTACCTTTAAAATAGGTTGCTCATGATGACATACATATATTAGAAGAAAAATACACTTTGAGGAAGTTATAAATGCATATCCTCTGAAACAGTGTCAGCTCCAGAAGCTTAATCACATGGCTGTCCCCATAATGCTTTGATAAGTGGCTTGGCTACTCTTGACCTTGAGAGGAATTCCTGTGCTTCTGAAGGTCCCTATGGCTATGTCTGAACTTGAGGCTATGGTTGGAGAGTTGCTAAATATGACAGAATCTGAGAGCTACTACTAAAACTGATAAATTCCAAAATAATGTTCCCCAAATCTCTTTACCACCTGACTTCACTTAGTAGGGGAAGAAGCCTGGACTGGGAGCAAGAAGCTTGACTTTAGGTTTGAGCTCTAGTGTCACCTGCCCATATCAACTTTTGATAACTCATTTTATTTCTCAGAGCCTCAGGTCCCCAGATTATAAAAGGAGAATAATTCCTGCACAAACTGTGTCATCACAATATTTAAATGCAATAATATATGTTAAAAATGCTTCCTGCTTTATGATAATAATCTCATGAAGGTAAGTTACCATTGTTTTTAGTTGATCCACGTAAGATTGATGTTCTCTATGCCAGGAATGGCTTGCTGCACCTTTAGAAGTTACATGTGGCTATCCTAGCAAGAAGCATAATTCACTCCTTATTTTTTAATGGAGTAACTCTAATAAAGGGATAGGTATGTGGTAGGGCCAAGGGAACAATTAGGAAGTGTAAGAAACCTAGAGAGTAGCAATAGTGAGAAGCCATTACTACCTCTATGGCCATAGGGACTGACTGAGGGGGAAGGATGGGAGGAGACAAGTTCCTGGTGCCCAGAAGAGCTGGGGTCATGGAAGAGCCCTTCACCCATGGGAGCTGACCAAGGCTCAGACCCTAAGTAAGGAAAGAGTAGGAGAATCAATTCCCCAATCTCTTCCTCTGCCTGCCATTGTGTCTCCCATTGGCCAAATCTCATGGGAAACCATCGGATTAGGGATTCTTGGTGATGCTGTTTCAGAATAAGATTAGAGTAGAGCATGCATGGGGATAAAGGGAGAATGACCAGTTCACCTGGCTGGTTCCTTCCTTTTGTGTGTGTGTGGGGGGGGGGGTACCAGGGTTGTTAAAACGTTATTTTTTAGTCTCTTAAACTCAATGTCACTCAACCACTGAATCACATTCCCAATCCCTATTTTGTATTTCATTTAGAGACAGGTTCTCACTGAATTGCTTAGCACCTCGCCATTGCTGAGGCTGGTTTTGAACTTGTGATCCTCCTGCCTCAACCTCCTGAGCCGCAAGGATTACATGTGTGTGCCACCACGCCCAGCATTGGTTCCTTCTAATTGCTTCATTCTCCCCTCCTCAGAATGTCTTTCCCAACTCCTTCATCTAAAGGAACTTTGACCAGCCTTTTGCTGGATACAACTCCACAGTCATGTATTTTCTTTGTGAATCTTAATTACCACCTGAAATTATCTACCATTTCTTTGCTGGGCTGCATGTTTGTCTCCCCTGCTAGAAGGTACATTTCATGAGGCATGAAACCTGTGATTTTTATTCACTTCCCCTAACTCTAGAGCCTAGTATATAACAAATGTTTGTTAAATGGTGTGGAATGTAGAATGATGGCACGGTCATTAAGGAAGAGAGACAAAGTCATCAGATCAACACCTGAGCTACAACTATGTTGGCAGGAATGACCTTTGCCCCTGAGCCCTGGCAGAATCCTCAAACTTTCCCATTCTAAAGAACTTAGACTGCAACACCCTCCAGGTGCCCATGCCACTGAGGCAGTTCTCTTGATGGCATTTCCTCAAGGACTCTGTTTCCTTATTGTTCTTTGCACAATGCAGGTGGGATAGCTCTTCCACAATAAAGCATAAGGAAGAACCCAGGCCACTTTGATTTTCTATTTGCATCTGGTGAAGTCAGGACTCTGCCACTTCCTCTAATAGTCCTTATCATTTGGGCTCCAGGAGAGAACTTCCTTTTGCATAGAAACTACTGCCCCTCCCAACTCTTGGAGGAGGCACAGCACTGGAAACGATGCTATGATCCTTAACACTGTCTAAAGTGCTATAGGGATTGAAAGTATTTGTGTAGTTGTCAGCTCTTAATCCTGACACTATCCTATGAGAGAAATGTTATTTTCTAGTCTCTTAAATAAGGAAGTCAAGGCCCAAGGAGGTTAGGTGAGTTGTCCTGTGGGTAAATGGGGCCTGTTCTCAAAGCTGGTCCCCCAGAACCGGTCTTGTATCCATGTCACTGAAAAAAAACGAGCAACACTCCAGGCAAGACTGTCACTGAGAAGGAAAATCTGTGGTTGGAAGGCCTGAAAAGTCTCGCCTGGCAACTGGCATGGGTTCACGTAGCATCTGTTAGTTGATCAGGCAACTTGTCAAGTCACGAAGGCTTGGGAGTTTGGATTCATGCTTAAGTTTAAGGCCTAACCCTGGTACACATTTGCTTTTGATTTTAGATAAGTCACTTCTCTTGAGTCACCATTTTTTCTTTTTTTGAGTGGAATTATTAACACAAACCTCCCAGGTACATTCTGAGAAGTAAACATTTCAGTGAGTGTGGAAGTGTTTGCTGTACAGGAGGCACCAGCTCTCCTTATACACCTACCTTCACATCCTCTTTGTAAAACTGAAGAGAGTGCAAATACTACATCAATGAAGTACTTACATAATAGCTGCTTCTGAGCTACAAGGAGCTTGGCGAGCCCAGGCCAAGCAGGAGCTCTCTGCCCTCCTCTCTGACGGAGACAGGTGATAGCCGGGTACTTTTGTCTTAATACTAAGCTGGTTCTGCTCATCAGTCTTGGGTCTGCCTTTGTTTGTTCAATATCAGCCATCAGGGCCACTCAACCACTGAGCCACATCCCCAGTCCTATTTTGTATTTTATTCAGAGAAATGTTCTCACTGAATTGCTTAGGGCCTCACTAGTTGCTGAGGCTAGCTTTGAACTCATGATCCTCCTGCCTCATCCTCCAGAGCTGCTGGGATTACAGGTGTGCACCACCACACCTGGCTGCCTATGACCTTTTATAAATGCTCTTGAGCTTTAAAATGTGGAAAGAAGTTGGAGCCCACAAGTGGAAGGAAAAGAGAATCCAAGTTTCACTTGAGCTTCTTGGAGAACTTAAGGATAAAGTTTTCTGCCCTTTCATTGTGGTTACTGTGCTTTTCATGGATTGCCATATTTCATCCTCACTGCCACCTTGTACAGGGGTAGCACCATCACCTCCACTTTAAAAAAGAGAAAGCAGTGATTAAGAGAAGATAGCTAACTTTCCCCAACTTTCACCATGAGCAAAGTGTAAAACTTGAGTCTGAGCTTTGTCACTAGTGCTTGAGATTGCCCAGTTAGTTTGCTTAACTTTATTTTGCTCACTTGGCCTAACCTCTATAGTTTGCCCACCCACTGTCTGTAAAATGAGGAGACATGAGGGGTAGCAAAGAGGCTTGATATAATAAGTTCTTGATTCCACAGAGCTGCCTGATTGTAAACCAAAAGAGGACAGGAAGGGAAAAAAGTATCCACCTTTGTCCTCATAGAGAATGTGTCTAGAACTATCCTCAAGTCTATACCTTCCACACAGGAAAGAGAGAATATTCCTGATCCTTAGCATGGCTCTCCCATTCCCTGCCTGCACCTTTCAGCTTTCTCTCTAAGGCTGAAATACAGATCCTATGGCTCCTTTTGATATGGGCCATGGGGACCCAGTTGAAGCAGAGAATGGATGGGTCTCCTCCTGCTGTTCCTGATCCACTGCAGTAAACTGCTACTGCATCCCCAAGGGAAGCGGACCTCACTGCTGATGTGGGCATAAACAGCCAGGCTGCATTCTGCGATGACAACGGGAAGTCCTTGCTGCCCAGGAGGGCAAGTAGACTTTGCAGTTAATCAAGCAGCCAAGTGGACATTGTAGTTAATCAAATCCAATACTGTGGCATCAGCTGTATTTGAAACAAAAGAAGGGCAGAGGTCCCTAGTGGTACCATGCAAAAGGAATGGCAAGTAAAGAGGAATGGTTTTGTGGCGAATTATTATTTAAAATAGAAGCCAGAGAGATGGGAGTGTATTGGTTTGGGTTTTAAGACAGATCAAGGCTATTCGAAGCGTTCACACAGTTGAACTGTTGTATGGCAAAATGGGCAGTGTTGGCAGTCTATATTCATTCAAAGAGAGATAATACTACCATCAGAGCCTGGGAAATTAGAATAAGTTGTCTTGGAAGAGTCCCTACTGCCTGACTTGAAAATCTCCTAAAATGCAGGACTTTCGATATTAAAACCAGGAACTACTTTGGCATATGGGGAAGAAGGGCGTCACCCTACCCCCACCCAGAAGGTCATAGAACAGGAATTCAAACCTTCCCAGTAATGGTGATCCTACCCACATTTTCTCCTAGCCACTGCTCTCTGCAGAGGGCCTGCTGGCATGTAGATGTTAATCTGGGAAACCCATTAACACAGTAATGCTAAGCACTGTTCCTTTTTATCAGGCCCTCTGTTTTAGTAATGTTTTCTTTCAATGTTTTCATACAAATGCTCAGCATGTGAAGTGTTTAGGTACCCTGGCAACCGTGCAAAGGTCTGAGGAAGCACAGGAAAAGGACTCTTTTATTTTTTATAAATAATTCTTTTTTAGTTGTAGTTGGACACAATACCTTTATTTTATTTATTTATTTTTATGTGGTGCTGAGGCTCGAACCCAGTGCCTCGCACATGCTAGGTGAGCACTCTATTGCTAAGCCACAACCCCAGCCCCCAGGACAAGGATTCTTAATGGATGATAATAGCATTATTTAAGTTTATATCAGAGGAGAATAGAAATAATATATTTAAAAAAATGATCAGTGACACAAAGAAAAAATCGTATATTTTTTTTCAGAATGCAGAGAAAATTTGCAAAAAAAAAAGGACAAAAAAATGAGGGGAAACAAGGCAATAAACGACTAACATAATGACCAATTTACAAATACTTATTGTTTCTAAAGGAAACCCTGGGCAAGGCAGAAAAGGCTGTTATAATCAAAACTATACTAAAAGAACACTTTCTGCATAATCCATGCATAGTCGAAGAAAGGAGACATACATCTAGACATTTGGATTAAGACAACTAGGATAATGATAAAAATCAATTATGATCCAAATAGGAAAAACAGGTTTTCTGCAAAGAAACAAACATCAATTTAGCTCCATTTCTCATTTATAACCCGAAATGCCAGCAGACAAGAAAGTAGTGTTTTTCCTCTTTTAACAAAGTTTCAGACCCAAGAATTCTAGGCTCAGTTGATTGTGATAAGGCCATAGAAATGCATTTTCTTATAAATAGAAGCTCAGAAAACACACCAGAAATACTTCTACCTTTCCGGATAAAATTATTTGAATGTTCATGCTAATGGGCCAAGAGTTGAACCAAAGTTAGGAGCTCAAGAATGAAGAGGTCACACTATAAAAAAAGTGCACTGGGTACCGGCTGTCCCATTCAATAATCCTTTGTCAGAGCATATGCATAATGAATATATGCAGCAGTGGCCATGTCCTTTGCAAATGGCTTCCCCTCCCTTTGCCTGGCATTCTAAATTCTAAAGAGAATCTTCATCTAAATGATTAAGATGTTAACTGATACATAGTCTTTCTTTAGATTGACAGAATTCAGAACAACTGGTGACCCTGGATTCCTTATTCTTTGGTTGTGGGCATCAACTAATGCAAAACATGTAAACTGCTGTAAGGGTTAGCTTGCAGAAAAGGAATAAAATCTGTCTAAATAACTAAAAGAACAACCCCAAGAGGTTGAGGACCATTGGATATTCCAACCAAAGAAGAAGAAGAAAATAGGAGATGCAACCCTAGGTGAGGAAGACTCTGGTCAGCACTCTCAATTGCCCACCAGCCTTTTCTTTCCCTCCCTATAAAAGCCTTTTGCACCCCAAGTTCCCTAAGCTGGAGCTTTGAAGATCGTTTAGCCCCTTTCATCTTCCAGGGTGCTGGCCCCTGAATAAAACAGATTTCCTTTTTCTAAGAACTGGCTTGTGAGCATTGAGCTTCAGGGCCATCAAACATGTGCACATGTGCACACATACTCGCACACACATAAACACACACCATATTGTGATGTAATCAGAAATAAATGTTTGATCTTAGTTTCTATTTCTAAGAGCTTCTAAAACCCTAAGTATTTCCTGAGTGATAGAGGTGAGAGGACACTCTTTGTCATTCATAATAAGCCCCCTTTCGCTCCATATCTGAACTTAAGCTAATGAGGAGTTGGGCATTGGGTTAGTCACCAGTGGCCAATGCCACAATTAATCATGCCTATGTAACAGAACCTCCACAAAGTCCATAAACAACAGGGCTCCTAGAGCTTCCAGGATGGTGAATACCTCCAAGGAGCATTTGGGGAGTTCATGGAAGCTCTGTGCCCCTCCCCAAGACCTGATCCTGTGCAGGTGCTGCTACTGAGTCTTTATAGCAAAACACTTACAGTAAGTAAACTCTCTTTCCTGAGTTCTGTGAGCAGTTAGAGCAAAATATCAAGCCTGAGAAAAGGTCGTGGTGTCACATGAAAGCAGGGAGCTGAAAGTCCAAATCGCGGTTCTTGTGTTCCAATGAAAGAAAATTTAAAGTCAGACACAAGAAGTCATGCAAGAAAACTTTATTGTAAGTGAAAGTAAAGAGAAAGTGAGGTGAAAGTAAAGTAAGAGCAGAGTGAGGCTCAAGCAGAGAGTTCAGGAGAGAGAGTGGGCCGTCTCTGAGCAGAGAATGACAAGGAGACAATGCTGTCTCCAAGTTTATTACTGTTCGATGTTTACCAGGAGACCTGGGGGCCACCTGCTGCACTCTTTGCCAATCAGCTGTTCAACTCCTCCTTCATGTCAGGAGGTGGGGTCTTTAAACTTAGTTTGTCCTCTCCAGAACTGTCATGGTGGCATTCCTATTTAGGGGGGCTTCATCTACAAGTGAATCCCATGTTAATATGGACACTGGTGTCAGTAACTGATCAGAAGTTACATTAGTGCCCCTGGCTACTAAAGGAATCTCCCTTCCCAGACAAACCGAGACACCCACAGCCATAATTCCTAACTTCACATCAACATCAATGGACCCTATCAAGAGTTAGTCCCATTAATCCTTTTCTTTTAATGTATTTTCCCGTTAGCTCCTTTGCTTCTGTTTATTTTCTATTAACTACCACCCTTCACTTTAAAAGTAGTTTAAAGAAGGTCTTAAAGTAATTTGAAGGACACTTTGACCTTGCCATGCATTTCGTTGCTCATTGCTAGCTACTACCTAACAATGGGGTCCTCCAGTTTTGGGCCAGTAGGTCAGAGGTGTGGGAAGCTTGGATTCGTGACCCTCACCTAAAGTGGGAGTAGTTTTAAGACTGTCTATAATCCCTGTTACTCTGCAGGCTGAGGCAGGAGGATTGCCAGTTCAAGGCCACCTGGGCAACGTAGAGAAACCCTACTTCAAAATAAAAGTAATTTTTAAAAAGGAGTGTAGCTCCTCAGTGGTAGAACATTTGCCCAGTATATATGAGGGTTCAATCCCCAGTGCCACAAAAACAAAACAAATCAAAAGCCCTGTGAGATCTGAGGATAACCTTAGCTAAAGAGCACCCAATTAGTGAAAGCTGACTGTCTGTATGGGGGAAAAAAATCTACAAGTCTGGTCTGAAGTATCAGGAATAGAAAGAGTTGTGTGTGTATATATAGTGATCCTTCATATCTGTGGATTCAACAAATAAAGGATGGAAAATGTTTGGAAAAAATTTACACACTGAACACAACTATTTAGCATTTACATTACATTATAAGCCATCTAGAATTGTTTTAAAGTGTATAGAAGGCTGTGCATAGTTTATATGTGAATACTATGATTTTTCTCTCTGTCTCTCTCTTTTTTTTGGTGCTGGGAATTGAACCCAGGGATGCTTACCTACTGAGAGACATCCCCAGCCGTTTTTATTTTTTATTTTGATACAGGGTCTCACTAAGTTGCTTAGGGCCTCAATAAGTTGCTGAGGATGGACTTGAATTTGTGATACTCCTGCCTCAGACTCCCAAGTTGCTGAGATTACAGGTGTGTGCCACCATGCCAGACATACGATCCCATTTTATATGAGGGGCATGAGCATCTGTGAATTTTGATATCAATGAGAGAGGTCTTTAATCAATCCCCTGTGGATAGTGAAGGACAATTGTGTATAATTATAAGTAAGATTATAAGTGGTATAAATAATTTAATTCATACAGCATATTTTAAAAACATATATGAAATTTACATCTTCATAACCTAATAATGTACAAAAAATCAATTATATGTTAATTTACACACAGTCTCAAAAATTCCAGTGGTGCAACCCTCAGCAACTTGGTTTCTGATATACATGCAATAATATTTAGCATTTGATGACAAAAGGTTAGTCTTCAAAAGCATCAGTAGATGAAAAGTATAATTTCCAAATAAACCAGGTGAGATTTTGGATTTTGGTTTTCAAATTAGGCAGTCGATAGTAGAAGTCTCTAGAAGAGCCTGTTTCTTTTTCCTCTGTCTGTTTTCATCTCAGAGGTATGGGAAATAATGTCACATTTCAAGGTGAGGGAGAGGTCAGTTGTGAAATTTAGAGGCTGGATTAGTTCTCCTTAGTGGCCCTTATTACCAAGTGGTGCCTCACCCTTCAGATCAAATTGCTTTTGTAATACACATAAAATATTTTATAAACCTGAAGAAATTTGGCTCCCAACAATCCAAAAGGAAACATTTGTCAAATTGAGCACCAACTCACTCACTTGCCACCTGTCCTATGAACACAGGGAGTCACTAGGAAAGGAAGTCTGGGAACCAAGCCGCTTTCACCCAATTTACTTGGCCTGTTTTTAACAAAGGTATCTGAAGGCTCACTGTTCTTTGCTGAAGTTGGGAAACCAGTGTTTTGAGGACTGTGGAGCATTCCCAGAAGTTCAGGCCCTGACTGGTGGTTCTTACCCAAGGCCTGTGGTGTGGATCACAGTGGGACTTGCAGTACCACAGAGGTCCCCTTTGCTATGCTCAGACCCAGTGGTTAAAAGATGGCTGTGCCTTTCCTATGGTCCAGGTGCCCATTAGCTGTGGTCTTGGTGTATGGTCCATGGTTTTTTACAGGTCTACTAGAAAAAGTCCTCAGGGTTTTTCAAAACAGACAGTTGTATTTGATTCTTAAACTGCTCTTAAGTATGATGCTGGTGTGTCCACAGCACCAAAAGTTCTAGAATTTGATGAACCACAATATTTAGTGATTTGTGTGATGAATATAATATTTTAAGTTGGGTTCTAATTGTAGTGCAGGTTTTGTTTCTGGCTCCAGGTCTTGGTAAGACAGGTGCTGGAGCTCCTAAAGCAGAAAGTGGAAAATTAGTAGGACTGGCTCTGATTTATTTATTTCAACGCAGCCTGGGTAACACAGACATTTAGTAAACATTGATTGAAACTATTGGAGCCTAAGAGGAAGGCATATGATTGCCATGCATGCATTTTTCCAGATACTTCTTTATTTTAAACATTCTGCCTCTTTACACATAGTGGTATTGTTTTTGTGTGGATATTGACTAATACATGGTTATCTTGGTCTGGGCTTTACAGAGTTAAAGCAAAGGAAACTTTGTGGGTGGACGTGTGTGAGCTGAAGCACCTAGCATCACGACATCATGGAAAGTCTATTAGCTTTGAAACCTGTGTTTGTACTCCCACTTCCCCACCTATTGCTTGGATGGCCTTGGACAAGATTGTTACAAACACAAAGTATTGTGGTTGGGAAGACTCATGTTTCCATGGCTAACATCCCGGGAGAAATCTGGGGAGTGGAGAGGGAGTGAGATTAAGGGGATCAAATTTCCAGGGACTAAAAGTCCAAAAGCCTTTGCTGTCCTTCTCTCATGTTCCTGAGCACCGTGTTCCCTTGGTCGGCTCTGGGCCTTCAGCTCTGCTTCCATGTAACCCCCAAGGCTGTCAACGCTTGTCTTCCTAAAACAACCACAAGAGAGAAATTAATTTGATAATGTCTCAATGCCTACCTTTCCACTGGGAAAAGAAATGTTTAATTCAGGTGCTGCTCTTTCAACAGGAAGATGTTTGCAGAGTATTGCATGACTCTTAAGTTATAAAGACATAGCTTATGCAACATTGCTAAACTGAAGCAAAGCTTGTAGATTCATTCCCTTTGGAGAGACAAGGAAAGGACTATTGCATATGGAAAAACCTTTCACAAATAAAATTCTACAATAATGAAAGCTCTGGGTGGCCTCTTTTTAGAACTGGGTTCACATTTCTTTTTTTCTTTAGTGGAAACGTAATGCATTTTATCATTGGGGAAAGGCTGCTCCCTACCTCACTATAATGGAATAACAACATCATAGCTGAATTCCACCTGTGCCATTCTTTAACCACAGTATTTGGCCAATGGCCTAAAATATTTGGGTGCAGAAGAAGGACATTAGACTTCTGTGATTAACTCAGGGTAGTCAAAAATTCCTTTGGTGGGTGGTGAAGGGTAACAGTCTAGAAGTTGTTAAAGTTAGAGCACTGATTTTTATCCCTGAAGAAGAAATGTGAACTCAGGCCCACTGGTCCGTAATTGAAAAATGACATACAAGATCCATTTATGCATGATCAGGATTTAAATCCGGATCACCATTATTTCCTAAAACACACTTATCATGGGTTTCCTTTCCACAACAAAATCTAATGCAGGGGATCAGCAGTCAATACTATACATTTGGATTTATTTACAAAGCAAATGAATATTCATTCATTCTTTTGCATCTCAAAACACTCTCATACTATCATAGGTAGTATGATATTATTACTCCCATTTGGCAGATAAGGAAGCCAAGGACAAAAAATGGTAGCTGATCAATGTCATAGAGCTACCAAGTAGCTGGCCCAGTTTGTAAGTCTAGAACAAATAATAGGGTACACATTGTTGGAGTTCCCACTATGTTCCAAACTCCTTATCTCCAACTTAATGCCCCTCCCCCATAGCACAGTGCTGTCCTCAGCCTCAGCTTCAGCATCACTTCGGGGTTCCAGTAGGCTCTCTGACCACTGTCCTGGCACTGTATTTCCATAAGTCTGATGTTCATGGCCATCCAGCATGTCTATGCAAAACTGAGTAAGAGATGTTGGCAAAAGCACAAAGTTTTTAGAAACCATTCCTTCTCTGAGGCTTCATGATCATCCTCTCTGTACAAAGTAGTTAAGTTCCCCCCTAACTGTACACATGGAAAGTACTCAATGGTTTATGTCACCTATCAAGCAAGGTCCATGTGGAATATATATATATATATATATATATATATATATATATATATATATATATATATATATATATATATATATATATATTTAGTAGCTTTTCATTCAACACACAGTCTCAAATCCAGAAGAGACTTAATATGTATTAATCATTACATAATTAGTGATAATTATATAATACTAGAAGTGATACACGTACTCATGACATGCTATTCTACAGCTGTTTTTATATAGTTATTTAGTCCTCATAAAAACATATAAAGGATGGAAAACTTACATGTCTTTTTGTTTCTTGCTATAGTCTGGATCCATGTGTTGAAGGTCCCCAGTGAAGTTATATTAGGAGGTAGTAAAATCTTTAAGGAGGGGCTAGTGGGAGGTTCATAGTCATTGAAAATTTATACCCTTGAAGGGGTCTCTGGGCCCCCTAGTGTCATCTTCTCTTCTTTCATTGCTTGGGCATGAGGTGAGCACTTGTATTCTGCCCTATGCTGCCTGCCATTACCTGTGGGAGTAGAACTACTCCAGACCTAAAAGCACTAGTTCCACCTGATCGTGGACTGGAAACTCTAAGACCATGAGCAAAAATCAATCTTTTCTGATTATAAGTGGATTATCTGAGATTTTTTTTTTAAATCATTATGGAAAACTGACTAATTCAATTCCTTTTCCAAAGCCCAACTGTAAAACTACTCAGATGACAAAGGAAGACAAAGGCTGACTCCAGCTACTTACATGAAACACAAGACACTCCTGGACAACCAAGGACAAACAGCATGACTGAGAAATTTTATGGGAGAAGGGGATTTACCCATGTAAATTTCTTCTTCTCTCCCATGACTCTGGGTAGACTATTATCAGCGCTGTTACCGCTGAACCTCAAAATCAGCAGCACAAGATATTTATTGAGGAAAAAAATGTTCACCAGATAACGAACATAAATATTGGAATAAATTAAGATATAATTATTGATGAGAAAACTGAAATTTTTAAAGATGGTAATGATTCCAAAACTATTCTATAAATCCAATGCGATGTTAAATAAAAGCCAGCTCCGGTACAGAATTTCAGTTGGAATCTGAATATTTCAACAGTCACTGTAAAATCTGAAGTATGAATAATATTTCAGACAAGTTTTTGATTTTTTGTTTTGTTGGAGAGAAAAGAAAAAGGGCTTGTCTTCCCTCTTATAAAGATTTCCTTTAAAGCTACAGTAACTATTAATAGTGTACTGGTAGTCCGCACAGTCCGCAAATAAAACAGATTCTACAGAGGGGAGGAGATTTGGTGTTTTAAAGAAATAACACCACAAACTGGAGTAAGGGGACATAAGTAAACTGATAGATTCTTTGGTAAATGCTATCAAGAAAACTGGCTCATCATATGCATAAAAACATAAGTTTGAGTCCATATTTTTAAATTTTTATTTTATTTTTTATTGGTTCTTTTTATTTACACAGGACAGAAGAATCTATTCTGATCAAATTATATGAGCATTGAATACATCTCATTCTATTTAGGACTCCATTCTTGTGGGTGTATGTAATGGTGGGATTTGCTTAGGTATTTTCATATATGTACATAGAAAAATTATGTTAGATTCATTCCACTGTCTTTCCTATTTCTATCCCCTCCCTTCCCTTTATTCCACTTGTCTAATTACTGAATTTCTATTCTTCCCCTCCCCAACTCCCTTACTGTGGTTTGGCTTCCACATATCAGTGAAGACATTCAACCTTTGGTTTTTTGGGTTTGGCTTTGAGTCCAGATTTGATGTCATATGAAAGAGTGAATTCCAGTGGTACAAAAGACCTGTGTATAAAAAGTAAAACTATAAAACAAATGGGGGAAAACATGTATTTCTTTTTTCTTAATCATTGGTGTAGGGAAGTATTTCTCAGATAAGAAACCCAAATCACAAACCATACTGCAAAAATTGATTTTGACAAAATCTAAATTAAGGAGTTCTGTTCAATGAACTGCTCTATAGATTGCATTAGCATATGGGTGGCAGATTAGGAGAATATATTTACAACTTCAAAAACCAACAAGGGATTAATCTAGAAAATACAAGGGTCTCTGATGAATCAACCAGAAATGAAAATGAACATAATGCAAAAATAGGAAAAGGTGATGATGGTACAATTCAAAGACAGGGGTCATGAAAGGATCATTGGCATATGATTCTCAACCCCATTAGCTAAAATTCTTGAACTCATAAGTTAAGTATGGAATCTCATGTACTATTGGTGGCAGAGTGAACAAGATAACACTCTTCATAGAGCAATGTGGCAGAACTGCAAGAAATGAGGTGTGTATAGCCCTCTAAGGTAGACAGTGGCCTGACCCGCAAAAACAAGTAGGGCCATGACACCACAAAGAGAAAGCAAACAAAAGCCAAAAGATTACTCAACTCTGCTAAGGTATAAAACCTCCCTGGTGGTAATAATGCCATTGATGACTGATGTTACCCACACCCATCCTGTTTGCCCACACCAAAGAAAAAGAAAATAGTTCAAGACACCAGGCCTCTCCAATATGGTATTGCCTTCACTCTTGGAGGATAACTGAGGACTTCCAAATTTTGGTGTCCCTTTGAGTTATAAAGAGAATCCAGAGAGCTCTGATCATTCACAACCTTGAATCCTTGACCACAAGTATGTAATGTGCACAAAAACATAAACTTAGCTGTATCTGAGTCACCAACACTTGACCCGCAGCCTTGTTGACTGACTAGCTGATCCTGAAATCTGGTTTCTTGGTGCATATCCCAGATAAACGCATGTTTAATGTCATGAAAGACATGCACATGATTCTAATTATGGTCTGGGTGGCTGGGTAGCACTGGGGCCCAATTGAGGGGGCAGTGGGGTAGGAAAGATGGTGGAATGAGATGGACGTCATTACCCTAGGTAGTAATGAAGACACAAATGGTGTGAATATACTTTATATACAACCAGAGATATGAAAAATTGTGCTCTATATGTGTAATATGATCTGTAATGCATTCTGCTGTCATATATAACAACTTAGAATTAAAAAGTAAATAACTTAACCAATATTTAAAGAATAAATAAATAAATACAATCTTTAAAAAAAGATAGATGGGACTGGTTAGGGTATATTCTGTGGGGCCCCGTTTCATTAAAGCAGACTTTCTGATACATTTTGTCATTGTCCTTTCCACTGCCTATCGTCTTCTCCATCTATACTTCCTTTTCTTTTTATGCTTTCTGATTGGTTTTACAGATGGCTATTTGTGGGTTTATTTATTTGGTTAAGACTTTGCCCTCTATAGTCCTGCATTTACCCAATAATTATTCCTAATGCAAGTTATTCCTGATTGTTTTAACATCTGGCCTGATCTGGGTCCTATAGCAACAGATATTTCTTCAACAACTATCTTGGACCCCACATTGATTAGGACTTCCATGCTGAAAACTCATTTTGAACCCAACACATGACATTCTCCAACCTATTCCGAAAAATGACCCTGGTTTCTTCTGATCATGATTTAGATTCTTAGCTTGTTACCTAATCTACATAAGGAGTAAATTGCCCTTTTGGACTGACCTGTCCTGGTTTGCCCATCTTGGTCCTAATTAAGTGGATGGCATGTCCTCATGTTTGGTTCTGACTCAACCAGAAGGAACCAGGTGCAGTTTGGGTTCCACTGTACTCTTTACTGGAGTGGAATGGAGTAGCTCTGTACCCTGCCCATGTTCTTTGGGACAGTTAGCTTCACACCTCTCTCTCCCAGTGACTCACCCTCTCTGCCAGGTAACTGAGAGGCAGTTATGTCCTTCCTCATGAGGTGATGGAGTCAAAGGAGAGTGGTGCTGTGTTAACCCTAAGTGTGAAATATTACTTGCTTCATGACCTCTATTCTGCAGCCTTCTTAGAAACAATGAAAGAGAAGAAACAATGATGGAAAGAACAAGTTAGGAACAGATAGGCCATCCTAAAGTGAGTAGAAAACTTCAAGTTGTGGACAGAGAAAGAGTCTAAGAGGAGACAGGGCACAGTACCTGGGAAAACTGGGTGAAGGGAAGAAAAAGCAAAGTCAAGGTGAAAAGAAATAAGACAGGTTTTTAAATATTTATTTTTAGTTGTAGTTGGACACAATATCTTTATTTCACTTATTTATGTTTATGTGGTGCTGAGGATTCAACCCAGGGTCTCACAAGTGCAAGGCGAGCACCTCTACTACTGAGCCACAACCTCAGCCCCTGGAAATAAGACAAGATTAAAAAGGTAATGACCTAGCCATGTAAATATCACTTAGACTTATAAAAACTTGTCAGGGATCCTGGAGACCATCCTAACATTAATACAATATAATGACCATGGACCACACCCTTCTAAGGAACTCTGCTTAAAGCACTGTGATCAGACTTGGAAATAGAAGGACAAGTTATAATTGTTTGAGGTCATAGGATCTTGGGCAGGTCACCTTTCTTAGCCCTAGCTTCTGACATGTTTAATGTTGGGTGTGAAAACATTGAAATTACTTTCCTGCCTGAGGCATCCAACAGATCTTTAGAAACAAAATAAGAGAATGGATGTGAGAGCCCTTGATCAAGCTGTAAAACTGATACTAATGGAGCAAATTATAATTGTTGTGGCAATTTCACAGGGGGAAAGAAATGTGAACAATAGCATTAGTTGCTCTTTCAAAGGTTTGCCAGTCTGTGGGAACAGGGAAATATCAAGGACAGCCGTCTGACCTAGGGATATAATTACTAATTCATTCCACCTTCCTTTCAGAGTTCTTATGACAATTAACTTGCCAAGTTTCAACCACAAGACCATATATTTGCTAGATCACGCGGGGAAATGTGGTTTATTCTGATTATTTGTTTGTATTAACATTATTAGCGTAGTGCTTCATTTATTAAGCTGGCCCAAATTCAATCTGTCAAGAGGCTTCCCAGCTCCCGAAAGTGTAAAAATACTCTAAAATGCATGTGATTTTTTAAGTAGGAGAACACAGAGCTCACTCCTTCTTAGCTGACCTTGTTAGTGATCACCTTGGTCCTTGGGCAGAGCGATATTCATGCTAATGACAGACCTGAGCTGTTCTAAAGTCTCGAAGATCCTTCTGGATTGTCAAAGGAATATTCATGTATACTAATGGCAGTTTTAATATTTAATGTACTTTAATTATTCTAATTATTTAGAAGTTGCTAATCAGCGCCCTCACCCAACCTAGGGTCATTTGGATCAACCAGACCACTCATTTTCTGAGTATACAGAGCAACTAAATATACATTAAATGATATCCTTCAATGCTTCTCCTTCAGGGTTACAGATAACACAGTAAGTTCAGACACTTGTGGATGGAATCACTATGGTACCCAGATTCGTTAATTATTGTTTTTTAAGTCGTAAGTTGCCCAGGAAACACCCCCCATTCTTTAGCCTCACCGCTCCTCTTTGTTTCCAGATACTCTCTATTTCAGTCATGCAGACCTCTATGCAGTTGCCTCATGCGCCATTCTGTTCAATAATTGTGTCTCTATGAAACTTTCTCTGCTCTCATTCTCTTTACAGCCACAACCTTAGTTCAACCTCTATTCATCCGGAAAGCTTCTCCTCATGCTTCAAAACTCATTGCAGGCTCCCTCCCCCACCCCACGAGGCCTTCCCAAACTCCCTGTGGATAAACAGGACATCTCTCTTGGTGGCCTCTATACCACTCCTTGGGAGATCTCAGTTATTTTTATATCTGTGACCCCACAAAAGGCTGCAAGCTCTTTGGGGGAGAGGAGAATGATTTGTTCATCTTCACATTCCCCTTTCCCAGCTGAGGGTCTGGCTGGAAAGATCTACAGGGCTCAGGAATGCTGGAAGTTTCCTCCAGTCTGATTTGTCACCTGCAGGAGCTGCACTGCCCTAGGCTGCTGTTTAGAGTGATCCGGAAAACCGGTTTTTCCTTAGGACAGATGGGTGTGACTATGAAAATGGTATGCAGGATTAGTCAAATGCTATGCTGTTTCCTTCAGGAACTGTCTAGACCCAGGGCTCTCAGACAGTTCAGCTGTGGTGCTTCTGTGGCCGTGGATGGGGCCGTGCAGGGGGCTGAGGCTCTTCAGAGGATGAGCATTGCTTTCCCAGAATTCTACTCCAGAGAGAAGGTGAGGCTGCTTACCAAGAACTTTTTTTGTGTGCCATAGTAACCTAAAATATTGGTTCTCCCTTGTCACTGAAAAAGAAATAGCGTATCTGCCCTTCTTTCTGCCTCTTTCTCCTGATGTATATCTTTGGACTGTAACAAGTCAACAGTTTTACATTGAACATAGGTGAAACTGATCATGCTGAAATTGCTAGGTACAAGCAGAATTCTGTGCAGTGCTGGGGGTGGGGTGGGGGTGGGGGGTAAAGGCATTAACAGTTCACTGGCAGAGGCATGTAAGAAGGCAAATTGAGACTTGGCCAATTCCTGGATGCGGACAGAGGAGGAAAAAAATGTATCTAGAGTTGTGTGAGCTAAGAATTGACAATCAGCTGCTGTGGCCATGAATGCTATCCAGTTCCAGGGAAGGGCAGGGATGGAGGGGGGCAGAGAGAAAGAGAGAGAACAAAAGAGAGTGAGAGAGCGTCCAGCAGGTAAGAACTACTTATAAGCATGGTGTTGCTCCATTTTGAGTTTCCAGCTGGTGATATTTTTGTTTGAGGTGTCATTCTGGAACAATTTTCAGAATGCCACAAGTAAGAATGGTATTTTGGTACCTCATCATTACTGGAGGAATTAATGAACTATGTTTAATACTAATGAAACTAAAAATTCCTAACAGACAAAAGAACACATTTGTATATGTATTTAGAGAGAGAAATATACATAAATTTATATGTGTGATATACCTATATAATAAAAAGCGATTTTATTCAGCATGGTTATCAGAGTTTTTAATAAAATCAGTCACAGTTCTCTCTCACTGCTGATTTAAACATGAGGGCCTGGACTGTGTCAATCACCATTGCAGAGAAATCGTCAAGAGAAAGGAAAGATGTGATTTAGTAATTATCTATTCTTGTTTGCTAATATGCAGCAAAATCATAATTTTATAGAACCATTCCCCTAACTCCTCCAAGTGAAAAGATCAAGACGTGAGGGAATTTAGGAGAAGGGATTTCAAAGGATTGTTATTGAAAATTCTTTTTATTTCTTTCATTACCTATGAAGTGATAAATGCAATGTGGGAAGCTCTCTGCTTTGTGCAGCAATAAAGAGAGGGGAATAGACTGAGGTATGTCCACCCAGAGGACCACTATGGCCACTAAAACACAAATCAAATGTATATGCATGGACATGGCCCGGGTTCAGCACATATTCACCAGTAGAAATATCCAGAGAATAATGCTTAATGATAGCTCATTTTGAGGGTTCCTATGTAAGATTGAGTGGGTGGGACTATAAGTGTCTCTCTCTATGCACATTCTATTGTTTTGATGTTTGTAGTTGATAAATTTCTTACATAGAGAAAGAACAGTGGAAAGAAAGTGTGAATGAGAGAATGAAAAGAATAGAAAAAAGGAATTAGAAACAGCCCCCCCCCCATGTGATCAAGATGCAAAGATTTTAAGGGGGCAGTAACCTTCTATTTCCTGCTATGAGTTGATAAAGTTATTGTGTTAAGAAGCAATATAAGCTCTCTATTTGAAATTGTCCCTAATAGGTTTTTTTTTTTGCTATTAATGTGCTGTGTTCTTAATTAAACACTGACCTTTTACAAATTAAATAGAGTATTAAAGAAAGGGAAAAGAATACATTTGGGAACCATGAGCAACACACAACTTGGACAACTTTCAGAGAATCACAGAGACAAATAGGGTTAGGTAAGAAGAAGGAAGGGCAATAATATTAATAATAAAACCTTTGTAAACTTTATACTTTATGATGGGCATAACATCTCATCACTTGTGCATCTTATCGGGCATTTAGATAGTTTTATAAAGGGTGTTTGTGGATATATGTGTGTTAAGGTTCTGAGAAATAAATATTTAAAATATTTTCAGAGAAGAGAATTAATATAACACACACATCTACACACTCACAATTTGAAAGCTACCTAAGTGGCTATTCATGTACAAAACCCAAATCATAATCTTATTTGTTTTCTATTTATTTTCTACTAAGTCTATGAGGTTCAATTACGAGTCTTACTGTATAACTGAATACACCTTATGAACATTCTTCAAATTTTATATAGAGAAATCTCAGAGATGCTGGGGTGGCATATAAGGTGGTAGAAAATGTGGCTTTGTTAAAGGTGGTGTAGCTTGAAAAAGAAAGCAGTTAATTCCACATGACCCAGGAAATAGAAGGTGGAGCCTTCTATTTAAAAAGTCTGTCTCACTAAAACCTTTACACTTAAGAAAAAATAAAACCCATTTTTGTCTGAATACAAAAGCATTACATGCTCAGGTAGCTGTAATTAGACGCTCATGTGTCCATTGCACTTTCCAAAAAAAAGAAGTCTTTAGAGCACTGGCAGAGTAGTGACTTCCTAGTGGCAAGCTGTTACTGGTACCAAAGGTACCTTACTCAGAGGTGGCTGTGAAGCTACAGGCGTCCACTCTGCTGGGTAATGGGAGAAAGATGCATGCTTGATAGATAAAATAATGACATCCATCGAAGATTTTTTGCTAATTTATATTGCAAAAGGGACTTTGTAGATGTGATTAAAATATGGATCTTCAGATGGGGAGGTGATCCTGGATTGCCTGGGAAGACCCAATGTAATCAAAAGGGTCCTTTAAAAGGGGAAGGGAGCAGTCAGAATCAGGGAGATGTCATGAAGGAAGAGATGAGAGTGGGTTGGAGGGAAATTCGAAGCTGCTGCCCTGCTGGCTTTGAAGATGAAGGGACCACAGGCCAAAGAATGTGGACAGCCTCTAGAAGCTGGAAAGACAAGAAAATTGATTCCCCTAGAGCCCTCAGAAAGAAATGCAGCCCTGCTGACACTTTGATTGTAGCCCAGTGAGACAAACTTGCCCATTGGACCTTCAGAATTATGAAATAATAATTTTGTCTTGTTTCAAGCTACAAAATGTGTGGCCATTTGTTACAGCAGCAATAGGAAATGAATACAAGCTATACTAGGTTTTCCAGGTGATAAAAAATAGTATCTATCAATCTATCAGTGTCCACAGGGGATAAAAAATAGGAAAGCAGGAGAATGTGGCTGAGGAAGAGGTAGCAGAGCCAATGATAATGGAAAGGACTTCGAGTTGGGCTTACAAATGTATGGGCCGCAAACTGTGCTTTTCTGTCATTCTTCCTTAATTTCAGGTCCATGGAAAAGTGGCATAATCATGACCCATGTACAGTAATATATCTACTTCATCATGCAGGATATTTTCTGCAGATTGTAGAAAAATTACAAAACCAGTTTCACCAAGGTCCAATGAAGTAATTATCCTGGTATTTAATCCTTCCATATATTAACCATTCTCTTTTGTTCAGGCCTTTGTAAATTTGCAAGGACAAATTTAACTGTAAAGAATAAATTATTTAGAACCCACAGGAAAGGCTTTCTGAACCAATTCCCACAGAGTAGACATTTCTTGAATCTCAATCTTCCATCACTGTCCAAAAGATGCAAAAGAAGTTGGACAAGGCACTTCATCTCCCCAAGGTTTCTCTTTTGTGAAATGCTGCCTAATTCATTGAGACAGGCAGAGAATCTTGAATCTTAGATCTGGACAGAAACCCAGAGCTGACAGGAGCCCAGATTTCTCATTTTATTTGAGAACACTGAGGCAGCCACTTGTCCTATTATTACACTATACCCTGTCTGTGCACAAATGCACAATGGGCAAGGACCATACAAGGGAGGCAGAAGTGAGAGGCTTGGGGCCTCAAGATTGTGATGTAGGAAGAAAAATAGAGCAATAGTGAAAATGTACAAAATGGTTCTGAAATGTCATGGCTGAGGTGAGCACAGGTATTGGGTGGGCTCAGAGAAGGTGCACTAGCTCAGAAAGTCATCACTCATTGTGAATGAGCATTAATTTTTTAAAATAAAAGATTTATTGACTTCTTTTTATTTTACAAAAATTGTCCTATCCTTGGTCTATTATTTTGAAAATATAGTAAGATAACATGAGGAAATTGGAAGTTGTCCATGATCACATCATTCAAAGATTGTCACTCTTTGTATTGTGTTAAATATTTTGTGTAGCTATACATAGATATATACATATCTATTAATATACTGTGTATAACACATAAAAGTTTATATTAAAAATATACATATAGTGAGAGACAACAGAACAATAGTTTAATTTTGTAAAATTCTGATATCTCTCATAGATTATGCGTGTTAATGTCTATAATCTTGCTATTATTTTCTGTTTTATAAGCTATCATAAATATCTCATTTAGAATTTTTAAATCTCAGTGTTAGAGGAGGATATACTAAATATCTTCTAGTCCATCAATTAAAGAAATAAACTTTCACTTTTAAAATAATTTGACATCATTTTTTTTGTTCCCCATACCCACTTTCCCCATTAATCATGTCTTACATTAGAATAGTACATGTTTTAATCAGCTTTTTCATCCCTGTGACCAAAAGATCCTACAAGAACAATGTGGAGGAGAAAAAGTTTGTGTTGGCTCATGGTTTCAGAGGTCTCAGTCCATAGATGGCCCAGTCCATAGCTCTGGGCCTAAGGCGAAGCAGAAATCACAGCAGAAGGGCATGGTGAAAAAAAAAATCTCAGGATACAGGAAACAGAGAGAGCTACTCTTACCAGGGAAAAATGTAAACCCCAAAATTGTGCTCCCAGTGACTCACTTCCTCTAGCCACACCCTACCTGCCTATGTTACCACAAGTTAATCTATATTAGTAGCTTAATCCACTAATTACTTTACAACTCTCATACTTTAATCATTTCACCTCTGAAAATCCTCATATTGTCTCACATATGAGCTTTGGGGGACACCTCATATCTAATTCATAACAGGACCTTTATTGTAGTTGATGAGCAAGGAATATGTCATTATTGATTTCATAGCTTATTTAAATTTCCTCAGTTTTTACCCAATGATCTTTTACTGTTTCATTATTCCAACCAGGATATACATCACATTTAGTTGTTATACCTCTTTAGGTTCTTCTTTACTGTCATAGTTTCTCAGACTCCTCTTGTCTTTGATGTTCTGGAGAGTTTTGAGGAGTGATGAACATGTACCATGTAGACTATTTTCTGGTGGAATTTCCGTGTTTTTTTTTTTTTTGTCTGTGGTTATATCAGGTTTATGGACTTGGAAAGGGCAATCACAGAGGTAGCAGTCTCATCAGACTAAATCAGTGGAGCATGCTATTGGCATGACTTATCATTATTGATACTAGCATTGATCTCCTAAGGTAGTGTTTCTCAGGTTTCCTCACAGAAAGTTACTCTCATCACCTATTTCCACACTTATTTTTTGAAAGAAAGTCACTATGCATAGCTCATAACCCAAAGTGGAAAGATCAAAATGCTTCACCTCCTTGAAGGCGGAATATCTTCATAAATTATTTGGAATTCTTCTGCACAGATTTTTCTATCCCATCATAATTATTAAACTTATTCACTAATCTGTTTATAACAGCATGGACTCATTGATATTTATTTAATACTTTGGGTAATAATTCAATACTGCTTTATTTTGTTGCTTAAATTGAACTATTTGGGGGCTGGGGCTGTAACTCAGTGGCAGAGCGATTGCCTAGCACATGTGAGGCACTGGGTTTGATCCTCAGTATGACATAAAAATAAACAAATAAAATAAAGGCATGCTGTCCATCTACAACTACAAAATTTTTCTTTTTTAAATTGTATTATCTTTGGCCATGAAGAATTCCTTCAATTAGCTACTGTGTTTCTTTGACATACTACACATCACTCTGTGTGTGTTTGTGAGAGATACGGGGGGGGGCAGGGGGGAGAAAGGGAGGGAGAGAGGGAGGAAGGAAGGAAGGAAGGAAGGAAGGAAGGAAGGAAGGAGAGAGAGATTAGCACGTTAATAGTTTCTGGCACTGCAAAGTGTTACAAGTTCATCTTTTATATTTCCTACCCTAGACCTAGAATCAGAATGTATTAAAAACCAAGCTCTAGACACTAGGTGTGCTCATTACTAGTGGGGCATGTGCTTCTAGGCCCTCTCAGAAGACAGAGGAAATATATGCATGTATGCTAACCCATGAATAATATATGCATACCTATTTGTATATGTTGCCATCTATACATCTATAATAAGATAAATAGAAATGAACACTGATGTCTCCGATTCTAATTTATTACTACATGGGTTATTCTAGACTCTTCTGTTTGCTTAATTGTGCTCCAATTGTGAAAAACCCAGCTTCACAAAAGGTTTTTCAATTTTATTTCCAATTATCCTTGCTAGAGATTTAACCACTCTTTGTTCTTTACAAAGAACTAACTTTTGGTTTCATAAATTCTTTTTCTATTGTTTTCCGGTTTTCAATTTCCTTGATTTCTACTTCATTTTTATTTCTTCTCATTTGCTTTTCTTCTTGCTTTAGGCTCATGTTGCTCTTCTTTATTTACTAAAAAAGAAGTTCAAATTATACATCATTCTTCTTTACTAAAATTTGCCTATAATGCTATAATTTTTCTTCTAAACACTACATTGGTTGTATCGTACCACTTTTGATAGGTTGCATTTGCATTTACATTTAGTTCAAAATATTTTAAATTTTTATTGAGATTACTTTTTAAACTCCTGTGTTATTTAGAAGTTGTTATTTTATTTTTATTGTTTTTGTTTTTTTAGTAGTGTTTCTAGGGGAAAATCCAGGGCCTCATGCATGACAGCCAAGTACTTCAACACTGAGATACCCCCTCTGCCCTAGAAGCATATTTTCAACCTTAAAATATTTTGGTACTTTTGTTATAGATTTCTAATTTGATTCTATTGTGGCATAACAATTCACTTTGTGTGATTTCTATTCTTGTAAATATATTGTGCATTTTAATGCCCAAAATATGGTCTATCTTCATGAACGATTCATGTGAGTTTGAGAATATACTTTCTCCTGTAATTGGATGAAATTTTCTATAAATGTCAGTTAGATCAAGTTCATTAATAGTGTTTTTCAAGTCGTTAGTACTCTGGTTTTCTGCCTGCTTGGGATATCAATGACTGAAAGATGGGTGTTTAAATATCCAGCTACAATAGTTTCTATTTCTCCTTTCAATTTTTATTGATTTCTACCTCATAGATTTGGATGCCTGATGTGAGGTACATGCACGTGAAGGATTGTTACATCTTCTTGGAGAAATGATCCTTTTATCATTAGGCAATGCCTGTCTTTATCCTGCAGCCCCAGCCCCAATATACATTTTTAAAACAAATCTACCTTTAAATAACACTATATCATTTCACATGTTGGACAGTTACCTTATACTGCAATATTCTCAATCTTTTCTCCCATCCTTTCTGATACTGTCATTCATTTCTCTTATCTATATACGACAGTCACCCAATGCATTGTTATTATTACTTTAAACTGTTACTTTTTAGATCAATTAAAAATAAGAGAAACTGAAGAGTTCAACTTTCCTTTTTTAATTCCCTCTCCAATATTTCTCCTTGGCTCAAATCCAAGTTTTTGATTCATATTAGTTTTCTTTTACCTGAAAAAAATTATTTTTGCATTCTTACAGGACAGTTCTGCAGGCAATAAATTCTCTCTATTTTTGTTTTTCTGTTAATGTCTTATTTCTGCTTTACTTGTGATGGATGAATTCACTGGATATAGAATTTCAATTTAGTGGAGGTTTTTTTGTTCAATACTTGAAATATTTCTCTTCACCCTGTTCTTGCTTACATAGCATCTGGTGAGAGGTCTGCTATAACTCTTCTTCTCCCTGCTCCTTTATAGATAAATCCTTGTCTTCACTCTGCCTTCTTTAAAAATCTTCTCTGTTTGAGTATAAGAGGTCTATGTGTGGTTTTCTGGTATTTATTCAACTTTGTGTTTTCTGAACTTCCTAAATATGTGGCCTGGTGTCTGGTGTTAATTTTGGAAACTTCTCAGCTACTATTACTTCAAATATTTTTTCCTGTGCTGTTGTCTCTTACTTCTAGTATTTAAATTAAATATTATGTGTCTCACTTGGACATTGCTTTGCATTTCATTCTTTTGCATTTTTTGTTTGGGAAGTTTCTACTGACCTCTCTTCAAGTTCATGCATCCTCCCTTTTGTGTGAGTGAGCAGGTGTCCTATACATACATCTCCAGGAACCAGGCATTCCTCGTTCATTTCACCCTTTTTTTCCTTCCTTTTAGTATTTTTTTAGTTGTAGGTGTACACAATACCTTTATTTTTTAATTTATTTTTATGTGGTGCTGAGGATGAGACCTGGGGCTTGCATGTGCAAGGTGAGCACTCTGCCGCTGAGCCACAACCCCAGCTCCTCCTTCTTCTCATTCTTGAATGTCAGGAAGTCTTTTTTTTTCATATTGATCCAACATCTCCCCACTCCTTCAGTTGGGTTTAACTCCATCTACCTGTTAGACTGCTTCTTTCTTCCTGAGAACCACTGTTCGACTGTGAAGACAATGGATGTGCTTTTCCTGAGTCCCCTCCCTTAGTCCTGTTTCTGTGACCTGTTTCTATAACTGATTCCCACTTGAAATCCTTCACCCTCTTGTACATTAAGGCTGCAGAATGAAGGTCTGCATTTACTGTAATTGAATCCTCACTGCATGCCGCATGTTTGTGCAGAGGCCCTGTTGGGGACACAATGTAAAAAAAAAATATTCTTTCTTTGGAGTTTGTTGCCTACCTAGAGAGAACATGTTACTTTCAAAGTTTAAATAACTTTGTGGAAGATACTCAGAAAAGAATAAGCCACATTTGGGGTGCAGTGGAGTTTTATTTATATCTGCCTTCTGCAGTGTGGAGAGCACCCATATTACTTAAGCTAGGGAAGGTGCATTCCCCTAAGGATCCTTTTGACCCAGTACTAGACTTTTTTGGAAATTTTCCTTTTGTGAATGTATGCTTTGAAACTTTTCCCCTGCTTTCTAGACATGTTTCCATGATGCTAGGCTGGAAGGCAGACATTTGAAAGGTAGCAAGAACATAATTTCAAATTCTGATCAAGTTAAAAGAAAAAAAGAAAGAACCCATTACTCCATTCCATAGATCAGAATATGATAACTAAGTGTTCATCGACTTCTGGGTATATACAGAGTTAGTTCAACTGTATATGAACTTCTCCCAAGAATGTGGTATAGTAGAAAAATAAGGATTTTGTACTGTAGTTACTAAAATATGTGTCAGGGCTGGGGATGCATCTCAGTTGTAGAATGCTTGCCTAGCATGCATGGGGCTCTGGGTTTGAAAGAAAAAAAAAAGTATCAAATTCTGCCACCAATACAGAATAAGGAAATGGATCTAACCTTAGGTGTTTGGTTTATCTATGCACTGTGGATAGAGACATCTTACTTCACAGGGTTGATATAAATTTAAAATAAAATAATACCTTCAAAACACCCTGAACAGTGCTTTGCACTTTGTAGACACCGTACCTGCCCTGATGTCAGCCCTGAAATAACTCATCACAAAACTAATGATGATTGGGTCCAGAGTGAGTTCAACAGTGGTCCATGAGGAACCCTGGGTGCCTTCAATTTTATATTTATTCATGGAGTGGAATAGCAACATGTAAACTATCCATCTTTGGGACTGAATCAGAAACCTGAGCTTTCTCTTACCAATTTTGTGAGGTTTGTTGACATAAATTGGAATCATAAAGTTGATTGTTCTTGAATCACTGAAGAACCTCCCAATTAAAATAGCCAAAACCATGAGTTTTGGTGATACTGAGCTCATGCTAGGTCTGGGGACCCATGAAAGTATATTCAACAAGGGAAAGTCCAGAAAGTATATTAATAATGAGATAACTATTCAAAGATCTGATATTGTTGAGTACCCCAAACAATGTGTAGGCCAGATGGGTCCACGTCTCTGTTTTCCATGGAATGTCCTTGGAAATTTGGTACTGTCCCTTTCAACCAAACATGTGGTGCTTGGTAAGGAAGGGGCAAAATCAATGTCCATGCACACATTACTGTGTCAAGTCAACTCAATCCCAATTATCACATATTATTGAGCATCATCTCTTTCCTAAATGAGAATACTGTCCAGCTGCCTGGAGTGTCCTAAAAAACTTTCACAGAGCATTCATTTGCATTTGGAAAGCATTTTATACCTCAGTTACAGCAACAAGGAATTCACACACGTGCAGATATTTTGAGTCATGGCTAGCGGTTCCATTTCGGGATTAAAGATCAGAGTGATGTCTCTATTTTGTGGCTTTCCTATATGGCCAGATTTAAGATATTCATTGTTAAAAAGCAATTTCAGTTTCCTTATTGACTTTCATCTGTTCTGTTGAGTACGTAATCGAAGTCATATGAATGTACATTGTTCCCCTTGGGGATCAATAAAGTAAGGTAGTAAAGGAAATATTTTTTGTTGCCAGTTATAAGCCAGCCCATAAACATTTTTTATATATCTGGAATTGGCTCTCTTCTAAAAAACATTATTCACCTATCCCTTATTATCATAGTTTATTTTACATACCATTATAACTGTTTATGACTTTATCTCCGTTCTACAAAAAAAAGAATGTCTTAAGCTCTAGGGCTATGTATCCAAACTACTTGTAGAATTATCATTATTACATTGATCATTATAAATCCAACACAATATATAGAATGATGATTGGATTGATTTTATAGGCAATTTCTCAGGCAGTATTGCATTGATCTTTAAAATAACTTTGGAGAAGTCTCTGCACTGTAATGATGAGAATACTGAGACTCAACTGAGACTGTCCAGTGGCCTCAAAGTTAGTGATTATTGGAGCTGGAGCAGGTAATAAATCCTTCTGGCTCTCAGAAGATAAAGAATACTTTTCCTTTATCTAATACAGTGTTTCCCAGCCTTAACACTCTTGACATTTGGTTCAGAAACATTATGCCTCCCTCTCCCTCCTTCCTTCTCTCTCTCTCTCTCTCTCTCTCTCTCTCTCTCTGTGTGTGTGTGTAGCTACTCTGAACGTTAAAGCATGTTCAGCAGCATCCTTGGCCTGCAGCCACTAGACACCAATAGCATCCTCCATCCCATTGTGATAACCAAAAATGTCTCTAGACATTGTCAAAGGTCCCCTGGAGAGGCAATAACTATTCCAGTGTAACTCAATGGTCTAAGAGCAGGCACAGTGTGGTAACTGCCCTGGGACAGAAGAATGAGTGAAGAGATGAGGGTTTCCTAGTGAAGGCAGCATTTGATTTGGATCTTTACTATAAAAAGATTGACTTGACCAAGCAGAGTTTATTGCAGTGAGAATAAATACAAAATATTTGTTGAGCATGCATGATGTGTCAAACTTAACTCTAAGGGGGAGCGTATAATAAGCATTGTTAAATGTCTTCCTAAAATGAAAACCATCTTAAAGTCCATCTAGTGGAACATAGAGCTGTTTGGGGGCAGTGAATCTCATGATATGCATTTAGCAGCTGGATTTATCCTATTATCTACTAAAGATTACTTAGGAAAGAATTGCCTCTCATTTATTTTTGTAGCTTGCTAACCTATAAATCAGTCTGAATCATCATTTAATTGTACTGTACATGGAGATTGTGTTTTCTAGTAAGTTTCTGGCTCAGTGGGGATGTTCAAAACATATTGAGCTTGAGTCTCTTGGCTTGAAAATGAAAGGGAAGAAAACCTTCCTTCAGCTTTCTACTTTTATCCAGGGCTTTTGGATCTACTGGGAAACACTCCATCAACATGACAACCAATTCTTTGGTTTAGTTTCATGGACACAGAACAGCTGGGCTAAATCTTCTACTTCTCTCTTATTTTGAATTATTGGAAAATAAGAAAGATTCTGATATCTCTGAAATAATATGGTCTCTTTCCCTAAAATAATCATTCAGGAAGTGCAAACAATTGAAATGTCCTTTTTTTTTTAGCTCTGGACACGAATTTGGGAGTCAGAAAGACCTGGTTTAGGAGCAGATAAGCCCAGTCACACTAATTCAATGCTTCAGGATAAATTGCTTAATATATGTGAAGCTTAATTCCATCACCTATAGAATGGGATAATAATAACTAGCATCTAAATTTCTTGGGAGAATTGAGTAAGATATGCTATAAAATTTTAGTGTGGAGAGCTTGGTAGTCATTGGCATTATTCATTTTCTTATTTTTCTCGCCACTGTTAAGAACAGAATTTCTATATGAGAAAGACTCATTTGCAAACAGAAATAAGTAGACCTTTGAAGTTGTGTTAATACAATCATTTAAGAAAGGAAACTTCACTTCTGTTGGGCTGAGTAAAGAATATGGGCCTGATGAGCTCCTGGGGAGCTCCTGATTCTCTTTTTCCACCCCAATGTCACTAAAACCACACCATCAGCACTGTCCACATCATGTTTGTAGGAGAGCTTTCCTAGGTAGAAGAGGGAAGCATAGCATGACTCTTCCCAGCTTAATCACCATATATTTTGAATGTGTAATAACAAAAGAGTGTGTGTAAGAGAACAATGCCTAGAATCAGTACTGGTCAGAATTCAAACTGGAGAAAGGATGCACTAACCACTAACCAGAACCCAGGATTCTGAAGTGCTGCATTTTGGGCTTTCTGTATCAGAGTTACGTAGAGAACTTGACCAAAATGTGGATTTTATCATCACATTCCAGGCCTACTGACTATAAAGGATCTGAGATTCTCATGTACATACTGGTTTGGGAGCACATGAATCACAAGTCTCGATCTTCTGCTCTCTGTATGAGCTTTATTGCTATCATAGAAATGGATTACTTTTGTCTGGTAGTTTTAACCCATTTGGTATTTCAACCATACAACTAAATCTATGATAGATTTATAAGAAACCTGATGACTCTAATTTGGCTTCTCATGTGGATCAGAAGTTTCCATTCTTGATGATTCATAGTCCTGTTTCTCCTTCTGACAGACTTAGTCCTTCCCCTCATCTTATTCTCCTTTGGGATCTAGAACTTCCTCTCACTCCAAGTTCCTTCCTATAGTGAACTCATCTGTTCACTTTGGTTTGGAGGGTAAGCCATTGTGTGGTTGGAAATGCAGGTCAGCTCAGATGTCAGTACTGAATTCCAGACCCTGTATCTACACTGCCTTCTAATTCTTCCCCTTGGTGTTTGTTTCTATGGGAACCCCCAACTTTACATTTCAAAACAAAACTCTCTAAATCTTTCCACAAACTTATGTCTCCTTCCCTAATCCCTGCTTGATAAATGGAATTGTACTGACAACTTCCTCGAGTTGGAAACCTGAGAACAATCTTTGACTACTGCCTTCCCCACATAACAGGTCAGTCAGAAAGATCTTCTGCTACTTCCTTCCACATACTTGTAAAGTAACTCACTTCTCTAGATGTCTGATCCGTGGTTTCCATCACCACTACATCTTACCTGGTACCCAACTACCTGTTTAGTCTCGTTGCTTCCATTCATTCCATTCTCCACATTGAAACAAGACCTCTTTAGAACAGAAGTCTAATAATGTCACTTTCAACTTCCTTCAGGATAAAGTTTAAGCCCTTTCTGGAATGCAGAGTCCCTTAGGTATGTTCTGGAACTGCTGGAACTGTCAGTTACATTACTTGTTACGGACCCTTCATATGTCCCGCAATGTCCACACTGAGATCCTTGTCATTCTTCAGGTGGGCCATGCTCTCTTTTGCACATGCTATTCCCTCTTCGTGGGTTACCTTCCTTTTCCCTACTCAACATGAGGATGGGGCATACACTTCCTTACTCATACCATGAAGTCTACCGCAGATGGGTAAACTCAGTTAATGGAGAAGATATTAAAACTGGCCTTTTCTTTATTCTGGTGTCTTGTGACAATCCTTTTCTGTATGGCTTTGTTTTTCTGGCATAGGGGATTGAACCCAGGAGCCCTTTACCACTGTGTTACATCCCCAGCCATTTCATTTCTTAAAGTTTGATACAGATTCTCACTCAGTTGCTTTAGGGTCTCATCAAATTGCTAAGGCTGGCCTCAAACTTGTGGTCCTTTTACCCCAGCCTCCCGAGTTGCTGGCATTACAGGCATGGGCCACCATGCCCGCAGGACAGTCCATTATTAGTGGTAGAAGTGTTATTCAGGGATTCCAGAGATCTTAGCCCTAATATGTTAACAATTCCTTTTGTGACACTGACATGTTTCTTAGCTTTTCTGAGTCTCACCTTCCCCATCCTTGCTGTCCTAGTATAGAATTACTATGCAGATCCAGGGACCAAGGTCATAAGGATGATTTACTTAGTGAAAATATAATCTACAAACTTGATTGCCTCTCTCATTTAGTTTATTTCCCATTTCCTCACTCCCTTGACTGAGTCTTATTCTTATTTAAGACCAAGTTTAGAAACCACAATTTCCAGGATAATTTTTCTAAACCTTCAAAGCTAGGGTAAGCTTTGTCCCTATGAGAACCCAGAACACTTTTCTTTAAAAGAAAAAAAAAATAGTAACTATATTGTCATTTTTGGAATACTTGTTCCTCCCTTACTCTAAATATTTCTTTGTCATTTTGTCACTTCTGTCTGCTGGAGAATAGACATGAAAGGGAAGTATTCTATTTGGAAGATTTTTTTCTGAGAGTGGCAGTGCTTTGGCTATGTATTGCCCTTTGTTCAAGAGAGTTAAATATACGTGGTACCCCAACATATTCATTTTCATGAACAAAACTTTTGTTTTAACCCAGTGATGTACAGTTTAGTTTTTCAGAACTAACTATGCCTCTGAAGAGGAAACTAACTTTTCCAAGATAAATCTAGTAGGAACTAGGTTTAGACAGGGCCCTGATCTCCTAATTTCTAATGTAGACTTAAATGATTTGTGTACTACAATCTCTCTAAAACTAAGGTACGTAGATAAATGCATGTGTAGATAAATGTGTAGTTTAAAAATTTGCAGTTAAGGTCATGTATGAATGTGGGTGCAATTACATGCACTTTTTTTATCAAAAAGATCAATTCTATTAAAATCTTCTGGAATAAAAACTGTTAAAATAGGATTTCATTTTGCAACTATACTTCTGGACATGACATTTCAACTAAATTTATGCTTTATCGACTATCCTTTTTACAAGGGCAACACATCTGGTGGGTACTATGATGAAGTTGTGATCTTCTCAGGACTGAGTGGTGGGTGGATGCCCCAAGAGGTAAAGGAGGCTGTTGTGTAGTCTGGGACCTTGAGATATTTCTGAGGTCCAGAGGGGCACAGTTTTAGCTACCAGTGGGAAAGCACGGAGAAGTGTAAAGAGACAAGGAAGGACTGGGGTTTAGATCTTTGGTAGAGCACTTGTCTGGCCTGTACAAGGCCCTGGGTTCCATTCACAGCAAAAATATAAAGAAGAAGGAGAAGGAGAAGGAGAAGGAGAAGAAGAAGAAGATGAAGAAGAAGATGAGAATAGAGTGGGGGCAGGGCAAAGGAGATCTCTCATAATAGGCTGAGGGCCAGTATATAGGCCTAGGAGGAAGGTATGCAAATCCTGCTCACTCCTGCTGGCAGCCCTGCAAAGGAACCTCATGAACTGTCAGGAGGGAGAGGAAAGAGTTGATGAGGCCCTCTTCATCTCATTCCTCAGCTCTTCAACCTTAACACTTTCATTCTCATTTTTCTATATTGGGGTTTCTCTTTGTCTGAAGTTAAATATAATTTGAATTGCACATAGATTTTTTTCATCATTTCAAACTCTGTTAATCTAGTTTATCAAAATAAAGAATATAGTTGAGACACATGACTCAAGAATAGAATTATTTTTAGGTAGTACTTAGCATTATGTCATTTATAAGAATGTATGCTGAATGTGACTATGAAATTTAATTCAAGAAATGAAGTTGACAAATCGGGAGTGGTGGAGCACACCTGTAATCCCAGAGGCTTGGGAGGCTGAGGCAGGAGGATTGTGAATTCAAAGCCAGCCTCAGCAAAGATGAGATGCTAAGCAACTCAGTGAGACCCCATCTCAAAATATAAAATAGGGCTTGGGATGTGGCTCAGTGGTCGAGTGCTTCTGAGTTCAATCCCCTGTCACCACCCCTTAAAAAAAAGAAAAGGAAAAAAAGAAGTTGACTGTGTGTTTATTTACCTCCCTAATGTGAAATTCTCTCACCTTGCAACTAAAAGACTTCACAGACACTGAAGTTCCATTGAGATGAGAATGACCCCAATGGCCATTCAAGTTCCACCCCCTTTCTGGGTTTGGGTGTGTGCCTGTTTATGATTTGTTCCCTCTGAACTTTCCAGTTGAATTTCCTGTGAAGTGAATCTCTCAGCCCTGAATATCAAGTTCTACTGCCCTTATTTCCAGAAATGGTTTGCAATGCAAATCATTAGATTGGTAACACACAGTGCCATAACCATGGTAACCAAATGAAGACAAGTTTGCTTTTCTTCCTCCATGAAGTGCATTCTAGTCCTGCATTCAGACCTGAGCCACCACCAAAAGGTTGAAGGGCATTAAAAGACTAGAAGAGGTTTCATAGAAATAAAAACACAACAGGTACCATTGCATTTATTTCTCACGCGCTCTTTTTCTGAGTCCAGGACTTGTTACTAATAAGTCCTGTTATTCCTAATGACCTTTGTCCTGCTTTTATTCCCCTCCACCCACCTCTTGTAAAGGGGAAGGTGGAGAGAATTGCCATGTATCTTTACCTTTAACTTGACCATGGCTTTTTGAAAGTAGATTGTCTGGGCTCTCTATGAAGACTTTGAAATAGGAGCAGATAGAAACTTGGGTCCCTGTTTTGTAGTCACCAGGACATTTTAGTCTTAGCACCAGTGGGACAGGAACCAGGCGTGCACCAAGACCTTCCCAGATGCTTTTAGAAGCAACTGCAGCAAGTTACAAGGGCCACTTCTTTGCTGAGACTCCTTTATTCTGGTGCAGTAACTCTTACAATGTGTTTTCTCCAGCCTGTGGGGGAGGGGGCATTAGCTCTCCATTTTCATTTTCTCTCAGTTGGAATGAAAGGGCAGCTATGGATTCTTGTGAAACTTCTTTCCCTCCAGCTGTGTGACTGGGTAGCTCCCAGGAAGAAAAGCTATTAGCAGTAAGGTGAAGTGATCTATCTGTCATGGATTCAGGCCTGGATGACTTCAGTACCCCCTTGACTGCCCGGGTGGCTGCCATTAGCATGGAAAGGTCTAAAACACAGGGGATGGGAATGCTCCAGGCTCAGAATTGTTAGGTTAAGTCCCTTTGGTATTGAACATGGTTTTGAGCAATGTATCTATCTGAGGAACATTGCAGAAATTGTATCTTCTCTTCCTTTTTGAAACTTTTCTTTGAATTTTGGTCTTTTTTTTTTTTTGGTCTTTTTCACTGATTATTTTTTCTGTCCTTCTTGAGGGAGGTCTGATTCATTAAGATCATGCTAAAGAGTTGTGCTCTTTCATTTTTCGCTAATTAGTGAATTCACTAAAAATGAAGACTGAACACGATGTGAGGGAAATATGTGGGTTTTTTGGGTACAGGTGGCAGCTGCTATAGAAGTAAAAATGTTTCCTTTCAACAGAGTGAAGTTTGCTAGTTAAGAAACCAAAGCTCATCAGGGATGGAGTTACTAGATAAAATACAGGACATCCCATTAACATTCGAATTTTAGAAAACAACCTTTTGTTTTGGTTTAAGTATGTCCCAAATAATGCATGGGCCATGCCTATGCTAGTTTTTATAAATTTGAAATTCAAATGTAACTGAGCACCTTATACTTTTATTTGCTAAACCAGGCAATCCAATTCAGGGGTTGGTGTGTGTGTGTGTGTGTGGGGGGGGAAATAGAAGATGTTTGTAGGAAAAAGAAACAGTATTAGGAACTTTTTAGTGTAATTTTCCACTGAAAATAATTCACCTAGTTGTCATTATCTTATTACACCACACAGGGAAATGATTTAATACTTGAGGTCAAACCTTAAAAGAAGAAAGCAATCATCAGAATAATCATAAAAAGTCCAAACGGCCTTATAATGTTAACATGGGAAAGTTTTCTTTTTAGCAGTGTTCTAACTTGATATTAAAAATGATTAAGACCATGATTATATGCAAGAGTTAAAACTATTTGCTAGTTAAGAAACCAGAGTGCTGTTGGAACAGCCTTTTTCAGAATATCTCTACTTGTGTGCCATGAAATGTTCAGTGTGATAGGAAACGTTGATCCCTTTGTCTCTGGGGCTGCCCCTAGCAGTGGGTCCTCTCTAGAGGGTGGCCAAAGGGAATGGGGTATGGAGGTGCTCTGTATGTCCAAGAACCTGGAAAATGCTGACCAAAATACCAGATGTTGGTTCAGGCAAATTGGGAATCTTACTGAATATCCACAGTCACAAGATGATCTCTGTATATTACAGAGGGGGCTCAAACAATTTAATGAATCTTGAGAAAGAAGGAAATAATACAAAAATATGTACTTTTGGGAATACAGAGTGCAAAAGAAAATATTTTAGTGTATACATTTTTCTTTATGGTCATGATAGAAGAGTTAAGAAGTATGAAGAAATTCTCTGATTTTCATTGTTGTGGTTTCTTTCTAATTTGGTGTAGAGATTCCTGTCTTGAGAGTTCCCATAAGCCAAATAATCACATTCCAGGACAGTCCTGTCCATGGGCCAGTTAGTGTCTTTGTGGGTGTTGACTTGGGTTTCTATGGGGGTCGTGGGTGGGAAGGGCTAGTTTAAAGAAAAGATTCATGAAAAAGGGAACTTAGGTACTTGGCTCTAGTGCTCATCATTATGCTTAATCTGCAGAATGTTGGGGTTTGTTTCCTTGGGCTGAGAAACAAATAAATTGTAGAAACAACCACTGAGAGAGAGAAGTTTTATCTAAACCAGAGGTGAAGGGGTTTGACTATATTTCAAACTTACATCAGGCCTAAAAATGGATACCAGGTTAACAACTGTGCTAAACAATTTTTTATTATTTTATTTATTCTTTTTAGCATATATAACAGTAGAATATATTTTGACATGTTATACATACATGGAGTATAACTTCATGTGGTTGTACATGATGTGGAGTTACACTGGTGGTGATTCATATACGAACATAGGAAAATTATGTCCAATTCATTCTACTGTCTGTCCTATTCCCATCTTCCCTCCCTCCCTTTCATTTCCCTTTGTCTAATTCAATCAACTTCTATCCACTCTCCCCTTGTGTGTTAGCATCCACATATCAGAAAGAACATTAAGCCTTTGGTTTTATGGGATTGGCTTATTTCACTTAGCATGATAGTCTCTAGTTCTGTCCATTTAATGCCATAATTTCATTCTTCCTTATGGCTGAGTAATATTGCATATACATATATCACATTTTCTTTATCCATTCATCTGTTGAAGGACACCTAGGTTGGTTCCATAGGTTATCTATCATGAATCAGTTACTATAAACATTGATGTGGCTGCGTAACTATAGTATGCTGAGTTTTAAGTTCTTTGGGCATATGCCAAGAAGTAGGATAATTGGGTCAAAGGTGGTTCCACTCCAAGTTTTCTGAGAGATCTCCATACTTTTTTCCAGAGTGGTTGCACCAGTTTGCAGTCCTACCAGCAATGTATGAGTGTACCTTTTCCCCTACATTCTTGCCAACATTTATTGTTAATTGTATTCTTGATAATTGCCATTTTGACTAGAGTGAGGAAAAAATTTTAGTTTTAATTTGCATTTCTCTAATTTCTATTAATGTTGAACATTTTTTCATATATATGTTGACCGATCATATTCCTTCTCCTATGAAATGTCTGTTCAGTTCCTTTGCTGATTGATTGACTATTTTTTTTTTGTTGTTGTTGTTCAGTTTTTTTTTAGTTCTTTATATATCCTGGAGATTAATGTTCTATCTGAGATGTAGGTGGCAAAGATTTTCTTCCATTCTTTTGGGTCTCTCTTCACATTCTTGATTATTAAACAAATCTTTAATAAGAAGAAAATAACCATTATCCCGATCTACCAAGAGAGGTTCCCAATTGACATTTTGAACAAATTCCTTTCCATTTTGAAAATATTATTTTATATATATATAATTTTATAATGTGATTTTTTAAAAACTCTGTTGTATGTATATTTATTTCATTATAAATATTTTTTGGATGCCATTAAAGTTTATGATAAGGGCAGCTTTGATATTGAATATTTGAATACTTAGAATAATTCTGCATCCTCTAATAGATAGATCTTTCTTTTTGTGGTTTTCTGTGAGCCAGGACAGTATGATTCTTGTCTTAATTCTTTTCCTGCTTTATTGAACTGACTTGGTCATCCAGAGCAAGGTCGAATAGAAGTAGTGAGAACAGAGTATCGTTGCCTTATGTGCAGACAGAGGGGAAAAGGCTCAGTCTTGCACTATTAGGTATGATATTTACTTTCAGTTTGAGAAAGTTCACTTCTATTCCTAGTTAAGTGTTTTCAATCATGAATAGATATGAATATTGTCAAATGTTTTTTCTGCATCTGACAAATGATCCTATGCATTTTCTTTTTCATTCTGTTAGTGTGATGAATTATGTGAATTCATTTTTTTAAGTGCTTAATTCTTTGTTGGAAGATGAAACTTCAGGGCAGCAAGGGTGAAGGAAAACAAAACAAGGGAGAAAGTCGTGGAGCAAATACAAGGAGTTGCTGTAGTTATCCTGGCCAAGCAAAGAGGGCACTGTGCGGAGATGTGCCACTTATTCAGTCATTCAGAACATCCCTTGGTTGGAATTTTGATATTAAGCCAATCCCATATTCCTGGGATAAGCACCACTTGGTCCTGCTGTATTAACCATTTAACCTGTTCCTGTTACCTATTATCACTTTCTAATAGAGTGAGTTGGAGAGTTTGCACTTGTGTTCATTAAAGATATTGGTCTATAATTTTGTTTTCTTAACTAGTACAAGGCCTGGACTTAATTTGCTCTCCCTCCCCAAGGTGGAAGGCATCTCTCCACACAGAGCTGCTCTCTGAAAGGTTTTCTTTTTGTTGTACTAAAAGCAGGCACTGTTGTCTCTCACCTGATCTCTTTAGTTCTGTGCAGTTGGTTTGATGGGTGCATAGCAGTTCAACTTGTGTCTATGGGGAGAGGACTGCCCAAGGACCTTGCTCAGTCTCCATCCTACGGTGCCCTTCTGTTTTCTTAGAACATCTTCACCAGGTTTGGGTACGCTGTCCTCATTCAGAGGAACTGAGGAGAATTCAGAAGGAGTACTTGGAGCACTGGTGTAATCTCTTCCTTAAACATTTGGTAAAACTCACCAGCAAAGCAATCTGATCCAGGCTTTCTCTGTGAGAGGATTTTAATAACTAATTCAATTTCTCTAATAGATACAAAGCTATTAATTTTTTTTCCATTTTTTTTTCTTATCCTGGTTTTAGTCAGTTGAATTTTCCAAGAAATTTTTCATTTCATCTATTTTGTGAAATGTATTGGCATACATTTTATGATAGTACATTGTTACATTTTTAACGTTTGTAGAATCTGTTGTGATGCTTACATCTTTGGGAAGGGGCTTGATCAAAAATTTTTTTAAAAAAATTAAAAACTCTTTAAAGAACTACCAGTTGACTTTCATTTTTTTCTTTATTGTTTGTTTTCCATTTTGATGATCTTTGTGTTTGTTTTGTTATTTCCTTTTTTCTACTCTTAGATTTAAGTTATTTTCTTTCCCTGTATTCCTAATATAAATAACTTATTAATATTCTAAATTTCTTTTTTTCCAATATATGAAATTTAAACTATAAATGTTTGTGTATTTGTATTACATTTTTGGCTGCATTCTACACATTTTGATTTTAGTTTAATTGTTTAACAATTTTATTGTGGCATTTTTTTACCCCATTAGTTATTTAAAGTGATTTAATTTTGAAGTATCAAGGAATTTTCTAGGCACTTTACTGTTATAAGTTATTAATTCATACTGTTTTTTTTTAAATCAGGGTACCTGATATGTTTGATTTTGACTTATTGTGTTTTATGGCCCAGAATATGATTATCTTGGTGAGTGTCTCATGAGCACCTAAGAATTTTTATTTTGTTTGGTGGAGTATTGGGTGGGTAATTCCATGTTTGATAACAATGACTGTTAGGACAAGTTGGCTCATTGTACTGCTCAAAGTGTGTAAGTTGTTTCTGAATTTCTATTTGTACTCCTAATTATCAAGGGAGGTATTAATTTCCAGCTCCAAATTGGATTTGTGTATTTCTTTAGTTTTGTAACGTTCATTTCATGTCATGGGACCTATTTTAATAGTTACATGTTCATTTAAAATTGAGTCTTCTTGTTGATTTGACCTTTAGTTATGATAACATTTCCCTTCTTACTCCATTCATTGTCTTGGTCTAGAATCCTGTTTATTTTCCTGGTATTAGTTTAAGAATATCAACTTTTTTATGTTTAGTGTTTCAATGTTATATTATTTTTATTACTTTATATTCAACATTTGTGTCTTTATTTTTAAAGCAACTTTATTGTAAGTAACTTATAGTTGGATCTTGCTTTTTATTTTCCCTAGTGTGGTCGGACAACTTCCACCTTATATTTGGGTGTTTGTTCCATCTATATTTAATGAAATTGTTTTGTTAAAAATTTGCCATACTATTAGCTGCTTTCTTATTGTTCATCTCTCTCCCCAACCCTTCTCCCACCCAAAACTGGTTCTTTCTATTTGCCTTATTTGAGAAGAGGGGGATGAATTGAATTTTTAAAATCTGTTTTATCATCTTAGTTTTGTTACTATGTTATGCTTCTTTAAAATTATTTTTTATGTTTTTTTAGTGGTTTCTCTAGGGCAGCACAGTCCAATAGAGCTTTTTTTCCATGATGGAAATGTTCCAATAAGCCCTGCATATATGGTAGCCAACAGCTGTATGTGCCTATTGAGGCACTTGAAATATGGTTAGCGCAACTCATATTGAATGTTTAATTTTATTTAACATTAATTAATTTAAAATAAATAGCCATATATGGGTAGTGGCTACTGTGTTGAACAGCACAACTCTAGAGTTTATAGTATGTATCTAATTAGATTCTATCTTTAAGATATACTATTTCACAATATAAAAAACAGTATAGTTCCCAATACTATTCTCTTACCTTTTGTGTTCCCATTTTCATAATTTTGGTGTACAGATGTGTAAATCTCACAATTCTGTGCAAATATTTAACTTTACTTGATTAGCCTTTGAAGAAAATTTAAAAGTACTTTTATCTACTGATAGTATTACAAGTAGGTAGACACATGATAATATATTTTGTAATATGTATGTGGGTGTAATAGTCCTCTATATAATAGAAATAACCTTTAGGTTTCTTATCAGATAATTTTTAACCTTTCAAGTGTGACTCATTTCTTCTTGCTGAACCAATTTTCCAGCTGACTTATTTCTTTTCAAATTGAAGATTTTCTTGAAGTGTTTTTGGTTTTTTTTTTTTTTTAGTACAGATGAATTTTTCAAATTGTCTTATGTCTTAAAATGTTTTGTTTGGGGCTGGGGTTGTGACTCAGTGTTACAGCACTTGCCACTTGCCTAGCACATGTGAGGCACAGGGCTCAATCCTCAGAACCACACAAAAATAAATAAATAGTTAAAAAATAAAGAATGCTTTCCCTTTAAGAAAATGTTTTATTTATCCTTCATTCTTGAAGATCAGTTTAAAGGGCTACAAAACCACAGATTCATATTGGGTTTTTTGTTTGTTTGTTTGCTTGCTTGTTTCTCTGTCTTGCCACAGAATGGTAATTTTGTCTTTTCGTTTCTTTCATTTCAAATAAGACATCATTCATGAATCTTACTGTTGTTTTTCTGTAATGTGTCATTTTTTCCTCTAGATGCTTTACATGTTTTTCTCTTCATCTGTAATTTTTAGTTTGATAACAATGTTTCTCAGTGTAATGTTTCTGCTGGTGATTTACTGGATTTGTAAGTTAATGTCTGTCCTTGATTTTGAAAAATACCTGGCCATTATGTTTTGGAATATTTCTCTTTTCCTTCTGAGACACTGATTACTCTTCCCATAAGACACTTGTTATATACCCATAGAGCTCAAATATTATGTTCCATTTAAAAAATCTTTCTTTTCCCTCTGTATTTGAATTTTGATAATTTGTTCTTAATTTTTTAAAGTACATTATTTATTTATTCTAATTTGTTATGCACAATGGCAGAATGCAATTCATTTCATATTACACATACAGAGCACAATTTTTCAAGTCACTGATTGTACACAAAGTATTTCCACACCATTCGTGTCTTCATACATGTACTTAGGGTAATGATGTCTAACTCATTCCACCATTATTCCTACCCCCTTCTCCCCTCCCTTCCCCTCCCTCCCCTTTGTCCTATCTAAAGTTCCTCCATTCCTCCCATCCTCCCCCTCCATTCCCATTATAAGTCAGTATCTTCATATCAAAGAAAACATTTGGCCTTTCGTTTTTTGGGATTGACTTACTTCACTTAGCATTATATTCTCCATTGATGTGGCTGTGTCCCTATAGTAAGCTGTTTTTAAGTCCTTCAGGTATAAACCAAAGAGTGGGACAGCTGGGTCAAATGGTGATTCCAAGTTTTCCAAGGAATCTCCATACTGCTTTCCATATTGGCTGCACTAATTTGCAGTCCCACCAGCAATGTATGTGTGTGTCTTTTTCCCCACATCCTCACCAACACTTATTGTTGTTTGTATTTTGGATAGCTGCCATTCTGACTGGAGTGAGATGAAATCTTAGAGTAGTTTTGATTTGCATTTCTCTAATTGCTAGAGATGTCGAACATTTTTTCATGTTTGTTGATTGATTGCATATCCTCTTCTGAGAAGTGTCTGTTCAGCTCCTTGGCCCATTTATTGATTGGGTTATTTGGGTCTTTTTTTGTGTGTGTATGTGTGTTAAGGTTTTTGAGTTCTTTATATATCCTAGAAATTAGCGCTCTATCTGATGTGCTTATGGTTAAGATTTGCTCCCGTTCTGTAGGCTCTCTATTCACCTAACCGATTGTTTCTTTTGCTGAGAAGAAGCTTTTTAGTTTGAATCCATCCCACTTATTGATTCTTGGTTTTAATTCTTGGGCTATAGGAGTCTTATTAAGGAAATTGGGGCCTAATCTGGCATGATGGAGATTAGGGTCTACTTTTCCTTTCATTAGGCACAAGGTCTCTGGTTTAATTCCTAGGTCCTTGATCCACTTTGAGTTGAGTTCTGTGCATGGTGAGAGAATTTTAATTTCATTTTGTTACATGTGGATTTCCATTCACTTGTGGATTTTCACAGCACCATTTGCTGAAGAGGCTATCTTTTCTCCAATGTATGTTTTTGGTGACTTTGTCTAATATAAGATAACTGTAGAATTTATACATTCCATTTTCAAGCTCACTTACTTTTTCCTCTGCATGCCAGTTTAATGCTATACTTATCATCCCATCATAAGAATTCTTCATTTCAGTTTCTTTCTTTTTTATTTATTTTTACCTCTAGCATTTAATGTGGGTCTTTGTGTCACTGCTTTTCATCTTTCTGTTGAAATTATCTATAAACATTTCACCATTTTTTATTAATTTTTTACCGTATTTATTGTAGTTATTTTAGAGTCTCTTTCTGATAAGTAAACCATTGGGCTATCTCTGAGTCTAGTAGTATTGATTGTTTACTCTCTTAATGATGGGTATCATTTTCTTCTTTTTGTGTGTCTTGAAAATTTTTATTAAATTATAAATGTTGTATGTAACCTCCCCTCAGAAAAAAGGAGTAGAAAGTAAATACTTTTTTGTTCTCAAAAGGGAATATTCCTTCTCTCATCCAGCCAGTTACACAGAGTATGGAGTCAGTTTAGTCAATAGTCCTGTTACGTCTGGGATTTATTGTTACTTTCAGTTAGTTTTGCCTCACCATGGCCTTCAGATGATTGAAGGTAGGTCAGAATCCTCCCTTTAGCAGAGATGGGAATCTTAGTGCTTATTGGGTTTGTCTCAAGTTCTGCCTCTAGTCTTAAGCAGACTTCATACATTGGCACCTCAGGGGTATTTCTCTTAGCCCTTCTCATGGCCAGGGAGCTGCTGCCTCTTACTCAGAGTGACTCCTGGAAAGCTGGGGGCATTTTCTCCTAGTTGTCCTGTATCACCAAGAGATGCCAGCAGCCTCTGTTTGCTAGAGCCTGCAGGGGACTCTGACTCTGCTCTACTGCCTCTCCCGCAGTCACAGCCTGCTGCTGCTTCCTATTTATTGTAGTGCCTAGATGATTTCTTAGAGGGTGTGTTCTCCCCAAAGACTTCAGCAGGCCTGCATCCTTGAGAGGAGATGGTGTCTTATCTGGTTCCCTGCCTTTCTTCTGAGCCAGCTCTCTTATTGACGGTATCCCATGGAGGGGTAATAATGTACATCTTTTGAGCATGAAGTAGATGCATGCCTAGGTATATTTAGAAAAAGGAGAGAAAAAGAAGCAACGACTAAGGAATGAATATGCATGTTTGTGAAAACCATAGTTGGAAATATTTTGTCACTGCAACATATTGTGAATGAATATTACACTTCAGCTTGGGTACATACTTGAACAATATGTTTTAAACAAATGACATGTTCATTTTCTCACTCTCTATATGTGATCCTCTTAAAGAAGAAAATGAACACAGGAATTAAAACTGCCAAAATGCCAAGCCTTGTGACAGTTCTATTTCTGTGGTAGACCTAATTAAACCTGGAATTTTCCAATATTTTTACTGGCATCATTTATGTTGTAATTAACACTTTTTACTGGTAAAGATGGTTGTTTTCAGATGAAGTCTTTCATCTTGTTGTGGTTATAACTACAAAACTGAAATAATAAAACCATAATTATGAAAATTTCCTAGCCACATGTTTGCACATGAGACTGCTCTATGTCTGAGAAAAAATAAAAGGTAATTAAATGCAGATGGGTAAAAGACTGCAGAATCATAGAGCACTGCCTAGTGTTTCTATCTTTCTGATATATTTTAACATTATTTGCAATTTGGCAAGATATTTAGATGATGGCATTATTATAGACCTATAAAAATGTATATTTTGAGCAGATGGAACAGCAAACTATAACAGTGTAGATGATGAGGAGTCAGAAAACTATATATAAATATTATGATGACATCTGGGAATCTAACATTTATACACAGTAGCACAACAATTTGGAACACATGAATCTGTAGTCTCACTGATTATATATATAAATACACAAATACATATATATTCTTAGATATCCAGGGTTAGGCTAAGTAATAAGTGTCCAATGGAAAATTAATCAAACATTTTTCTTAATATTACTCCAATATTTATAATATGTATGTTTTTAATTTCTATATTTTACATAAATTCATCTCAATATTAAATGTTACAGAAAATATAGCTTCATTTATAATAGTTTTTTTAAGTGGAATAAGATTGAAATATTTGAAGAAAAACAACCTTCTATTTTACTGGTTTTTATAAAACTTTCAGAGAAAAAGAAGACATTGCTATTATAAAATGATGTGTTCATTTTTTTTTTGATGGGCTAAGATAAAAGTGCTCAGCACCATACCTCAAGTTGGCACAGTTCATTGATAGCAAATTTGCTATGAATGATGATAATTTGTACTGAAAGAAATTTGCCAAATTGATTACGAATTGCCCTTCTGTTCAGATTCCAATGGCTAATATAGCCTGTCATAGTTACAAATTTATCTCGATATAGGATTTCAACAAGAATAGTTCAGAAAAGAAAAAAGAATGCTACAGAGACATTCTATTTCTTTGACTTGTAACTTTTAAGACCAAAAGAAGGAAGACAAAAGAGATAATATAATCACATTTTATGTCTCACAAAAAACTATACATTTTCTCTATCAGCCAGACATTATGATAATTTATATGAAACATGAATCATGCATAAAATAGGTGTCTTTACCTCCAGTAAGAATTAATACTATTGAGGCTATTGTAAATGGGGTAGGTTTCCTAGTTTCTCTTTCAGAGGATTTGTCACTAATATACAGAAATACTTTTGATTTATAGGTGTTTGTTATATCCTGCTAGTTTGCTAAATTCATTTATTAGTTCTAAGTGTTTTCTGGTGAAATTTTTTGTATCCTCTAGGTATAGAATCATGTCATCGACAAATAGTGATAGTTTGATTTCTTCTTTTCCTATCTGTATCCATTTAATTTCTTTCATCTAATCACTCTGACTAGAGTTTCAAGAACTATGTTAAATAAAAGTGGTGAAAGAGGGCATCCCTATCTTGTTCCAGTTTTTAGAGGGAATGCTTTCCATTTCTCTCCATTTAGAATGATGTTGGCCTTGGACTTAGTATAGACAGCTTTTACAATTTTGAGATATGGTCTTATTATACCTAGTTTTTTCTAGTGTTTTGAACATGAAGTGGTGTTGCATTTTGTTGAATGCTTTTTCTGCATCTATTGAAAAAGAGAAACTAGGAAAACTACCCCCATTTACAATAGCCTCAAAAAATAAAATAAAATACTTGGGAATCAACCTAATGAATGAGGTGAAAGACTTCTATAATAAAAACTACAGAACAATAAAGAAAGAAATTAAAGAAGGCCTTAGAAGATGGAAAGATCTCTTTTTTTCTTGGATAGGCAGAATTAATATTGTCAAAATGACCATACTACCAATACACTATACCGATTTAATGCAATTCCAATCAAAATCCCAATGACATTCCTCATAGAAATAGGAAGGCAATCATGAAATTCATCTGGAAAAATAAGAGACCCAGAATAGCCAAGCAATTCTTAGCAAGAAGGGTGAAGCACGTGGCATCAATATACCAGACCTTAAACTATACTACAGAAAAATAACAAAAACTGCATTGTATTGGCACCAAAATAGATTTCTAGAATAACGGTACAGAATAGAGGACACAGAGACAAACCCACATAAATACAGTTATCTCATGCTAGACAAAGGTGCCAAAAACATAACTAGAGAAAAGATAACTTCTTCAACAAATGATGCTGGCAAAACTGGAAATCCATATGCAACAAACTGAAATTAAGCCCCTGTATCTCACCATGCACAAAACTCAACTCAAAGTGTATCAAGGACCTAGGAATTAGACCAGAGACCCTGTGCCTAATAGAAGAAACGTAGGCCCAAATCTTCATCATATCAGATTAGGCCCCAACTTCCTTAACAAAACTCCTAGAGTGCAAGAAATAAAATCAAGAATCAATAAATAGAATTGATTCAAACTGCAAACCTTCTTCTCAGCAGAAGAAACAATAAGTGAGATGAAGAGACAGCCTATAGAATAGTAGCAGATTTTTACCACACACCTATCAGATAGAGCACTATTCTCCAGGATTTATAAAGAACTCAAAAAAACAAACACCCCAAAAAAACCAACAACACCCCAAAAAAACCCAATCAATAAATTGGCCAGGGAAATGAACAGACATGTCTCAGAAGGTGATACATAATCAATCAACAAATATATGAAAAAAATGTTCAACATCTCTAGCAATTAGAGAAATGCAAATCAAAACTACTCTAAGATTTCATCTCACTCCAGTCAGAACAGCAGCTATTAAGAATACAAACAACAATAAGTGTTGATGAGGATGTGGGGGAAAAGGCACACTCATACTTTGCTGGTGGGACTGCAAATTGGTGCAACCAATCAGGAAAGCAAATAGAGATTCCTTGGAAAACTTGGAATGGAACCACCATTTGACCAAGCTATCCCACTCCTTGGTTTATACCCAAAGGACTTAAAAACATCATACTTCAATGACACAGCAACATCAATGTTTATAACAACACAATGCACAATAGCTAAATTGTGGAACCAACCTAGATGCCCTTCAATAGATGAATAGATAAAGAAAATTTTGTATATATACACAATGGAGAATTACTCAACATTAAAAGAGAATAAAATCATGGCATTTTCAGGTAAATGGATGCAGTTGGAGAAGATTATGCTAAGCAAAGTAAGCCAATCCAAAAAATCAAAGACAGTATGTTTTCTATGATATGTGGATGCTGATCCACAATGGGGATAGAAGAGGGGAACATGGGAGGAATGGAGGAACTTCAGATAGGGCAAATGGGAGGGAGGGGAAAAAAAGGGGGCATGCAGGTAGGAAAGATGGTGGAATTTGATGGGCATCATTACCGTAACTACATGTATGAAGACACAAATGGTGTGATTCTACTTTTTGTAAAACCAGAAACATAAAAAAAAATGTGCTCTCTATATGTACTATGAATTGAAATGCATTCTGCTGTCATGTAGAATAAATTAGAATAAATGAATAAAATTTTTAAAAAGAATAAATAATATTGAATTAAAGGTAAAATGCCTTTATACAAAGCATATTAGAGTTTATAAAGTACTTTCACAACTTTAATTTTACTTAGTTTTCAGAAAATCTAAAGAAAAATCATGAGAACATTAAGACTTATGGTCTCCAGGTCTTTATAAGGAGTACACTTCACTGGGTATTTTCCTCATGAGGGAACTGAATCACCTCTCGACTCCAATCTACTTCCCTTTCACCAGTAAGACTGCACAAGTCCTTTAAACTTTTGTAGAGGATCTATGATCAGATCTCACTCAATATTTGCTTATCATGGTATGTTAGTGTTAACAAGGAATGCATTAGATCTCCTTCTTTAGTGTTGAATAGCAAATTCACATCATATCTCCCTGGATTTTCAAATAGAATTTGTGCATATTCAAATAAAACCTATTGAACTTTAATAAAACTTTCATGTAAATCAACTGAAAAATGAACCAATCATCAAATATATACATGTGTGTGTATGTGTGTATAAGCGTATGTGTGTGTGTGTGTGTGTGTGTGTGTGTGTGTTTGTGTGTGTGTGTGTGTGTGTCTTAAATATTATGCAGAGTGTGGGGATTAGGAGTAGAGGGAAAAGTGAAATAGTGTTCTTATCTGAGCATTTATGAGGCTCACTCCCTCCATTTATGTCTCTTTTCAATTGTCATCTTTTCAGAGATGATTTCTGATCTAAATAAAACAGACATGCACACCTCTACCTCCTACAACATTATATATGCTTTCTGTTTTGTAGTTTCTGAGAGTGATTATCAGTGTCTACCTTTTACTAGTACCTGTTTAGCTGCTTATTGTATCCCTATTATAATATGGAGGCAATCTTCTCCCTGGATCTAAATAATTCCTGGAGCACATTGCCAATAACAACTAACCCATAAAAATTGTTAATGATACTCTCTGTTTTTATTTAATGTCTATGAAATAAATACTACTGACTTTTCCATTTCATATATGAGAAGCCTGAAACATACAGAAGCTAAGTAGCACATTTAAAGTGACAAGACTAAGACATTGTATATCTAGAATCTAAACTCAGGAACTGTGCATTAATCACTATGATGTAGATCCTTAAGGCATATATTTGAATTAGTAAATGGATGAATCAAAAAAATTACTATTAGTTAATACTTGAACACAAATAAACACACTTTATTGAAAAAACATTTCTAACTATAGTTTTTTCTTATGACAATAGCCAAAAATATCATGAATTAATTTGGAACCCTGAAAAGACATGTGAGTCTATTCAGATCTTTGGATTACATTTTTCCTAAACCATCTGGTAAATAAACTTTATAAATATTGTTGAGTTCTGTTTCTGTTCCCTTTGTAAACAAGCCTACATCTTTTGTAAAATGAAAACTACTATTTACCAACTTCCTAATCAGGGACATGTTTGTCCTGTTATGTAAACAAAACATCCACTTGGTTATTTAAGGTTATTGCTTCCCATTATTAAAAGTCTAAGCACTTGAACTTTAAAACTAGACAAATTATCACTTCAATATCAGTAAACATTCTGTTTCTAATCATGGTATAACTTGAGAGTTTGTTCTAATGACTAGGCCTTTCATTAGTGAAAATCATGAGTTTTCCTAATAAAACTAGAAACAGTCTCCAAAGATGTGGTAATACTTCTCCTTGCCTGCTGTTCATATTTTAGGAGTAGCAGGTGTACATATGTTAAATACATGTGAACTTCATACAGGTTTATAATAATATATACAAACACACATTGTTACAAGTGGTTGTAAAAGATACCATGCCACTGCCTTCTTTTCTAACAATGTGCAGTTTTAAAACATACTCAGATTTTTTACCTGCAATCTGCACTCTCAGGTGAATTGAAGCTCTTAGGTAAACCTCATTTCAGAGAGGTGCTTATCTTCTGTTGCACTGCCTGATCCTCTGAGCTCCAGTCTGTGTGGTGCACTTCTCTAGGTTTCAACTCTGATTTGCTCTTTAGCCTCGAACAAGATGAAAAATGAACTGCAAAATCTTTGAGATTCAGGGCTACCTAGAGTTTTATGTATTCAATTTATAGCCTGAACCCAAAGAAAGGCCTTGAGGATTAGAGTAATAAATAACTTTCATTTTTAATAAAAATAAATAGAATATGCCAGTTTCCTTCTCCATATCTCTCACCCAAACCATTATCTCCATAACAAGGGTTTGTGAAGTGTCAGTGTTTTACTATGTGGAATGTATAATCTGTAGAAACTTCAATACATTAGAAAAGTATAATTGACAGTTTAATATTTAATATAGGATCATTTATTCATTTTATAACAATGTGCTCACTACCCGTCTCTGAATACAGGGAAAGTGACATATTTATTTTCCATATAAGTAAATCATATGGACTCAATTTTTACTACACTTACCAGTAATGCTACAACTACATTCAAGCTACAAACAAGGGAGAAAAACAAATATTTTGCCAAGTAACAAAAATAGCCTTCTCATCCCAACAAGTTCCTTTTTTTTATTATTGGTTTTTCAAAACATTACAAAGCTCTTGACATATCATATTTCATACATTAGATTCAAGTGGGCTATGAACTCCCATTTTTAACCCAAATACAGATTGCAGAATCACATCGGTTACACATGCACATTTTTACATAATGCCATATTAGTAACTGTTGTATTCTGCTACCTTTCCTATCCTCTACAATCCCCCCTCCCCTCCCCTCCCATCTTCTCTCTCTACCTTGAGGTAAGTTCCTGTTATCCCTAGTTTTTCTAATGTTTTGAACATAAAGGGATGCTGCACTTTGTTGAATGCTTTTTCTGCATCTATCGAGATGATCATATGGTTCTTATCTTTGAGTCTATTGATGTGGTGAATAACATTTATTGATTTCCATATATTGAACCAGCCTTGCATCCCAGGGATGAATCCTACTTGATCATGGTGCACAATTTTTTTGATGTATTTTTGTGTCCGATTCGCCAAAATTTTATTGAGGATTTTTGCATCTAGGTTCATTAGGGTTATTGGTCTATAGTTTTCTTTCTTTGAGGTGTCTTTGTCTGGTTTCGGAATCAGGGTGATGTTGGCCTCATAGAATGAATTTGGAAGAGCTTCCTCTTTTTCTATTTCCTGAAATAACTTGAAAAGTATTGGTATTAATTCTTCTGTAAAGGTTTTGTAAAACTTCGCTGTATACCCATCCAGTCCTGGGCTTTTCTTGGTTGGTAGTCTTTTGATTGCTTCTTCTATTTCATCCATTGATATTCATCTGCTCAAATTGTGTGTATCCTCCTGACTCAGTCTGGGCAAATCATATGACTTAAGAAATTTATCGATGTCTTCACTATCTTCTATTTTATTGGAATATAGGTTTTTAAAATAATTTCTAATTGTCTTCTGTATTTCTGTATCATCTGTTGTGATATTGCCTTTTTCATTCCGTATGTTAGTTATTTGAGTTCTCTCTCTTCTTCTCTTCGTTAGCATGGCTAAGGGTCTGTTGATCTTATATAATTGAATGTAATTATCCTAGCTGTTTTCAGGAATGATCCTCAAAATATATTGTGATTGTCGACTTGATTTGTCAACTTGATCGGATTAAAGAAATGTCAATGATTAAGAAGCTTCTGGATATGTCAGTGAGGGTCTATCTAGGAATGATTGGCATGTGGGATAGCCAACTGAAGTGGAGACCCTTCCTAAGCATGGGCAACACTATCCAATGGCTTTCTTCTGGGCCTATAAATATTATTTTTTCATTAGCCAATGCCTGACCTCCTTGCTGCCTGAAGACACTACAATAGTTGACTTCACAATCAATTTCCTTTCTGCTGGTTATTAGAAAAATTGATCACAGCCTTACATTGCCTAATGAATAAGAGGCTGAGGCATTTTTTTAGTGTTAGTTTTTCTGTAAAATTATAAAATAGATTTAAACAAATATTCTATAAGAACCTCAAAACTGATCATTTAAATAAGAAATGATCAGAGTTACCAAATCAAGGAATGAAAAATTGTACATAACAGAGACCTGATTGCCACTCTACTTTGAAACTATCAGCTTTGATGTTCTACTACTTGGCTGCATTCATAGTTCCAGAAGTTGAGCCTTTGTCTTCTACAAAGCAATAGAATAAAGACATAAGTACCAGAGAACCATAAAAGCCTCCCAAATGAATATTAGATAAGAGTGATTCTAGAATACTAAGTTTGTGTCTTGTCTCTACCACTTAATAGACCATGGTCTTGGACAAATTACTTGAATGCATAGTGCCCCTGTTTACTTGTATGTAAAATGGAAACATACCTACCTAAGGGGCTTGAAGTAAGTGTGAACTGAGTTAACATGTAAAGGCAGGTAGATAGCACCCACAAATGGCTATGCTACTTAACTGCTGCCTATTGGTCTCATTGTCATTCTCTGATCACAATCCCTTTAAGAACTTGATATCTTTGGTCCACATTCACAGAGAAATTTCATGAAAAAGTAAGCAGTGATAGCTATTTTTCCTGCCCCCTCCTTTTGTACTCAACCCAGTTCAGTTTGTTTTTAATGATTACCATACCATTCATGGGTCTGGGGATGTAACTCAGCAGTAGAGTGCTTGCCTAGCATGTTTGAGGTCCTTAGTTCAACAACAAAAAATTGCCAGCCATTGTCATGTTTCCAAATTCAAAGCCATTGGTTGTTTCTTTCTTTTAAATTTGTTGTGTTTAGATACACATGACAGTATAGTATATTTTGACATATTGTTCATACATGGAGTAGAATTTATCATTCTTGTGGTTGTACATGATGTGGAGTTTCACTGGTCATGTATTCCTGTATGAACAGAGGAAAGTTATGTCCAATTCATTCTACAGTCTTTCCTACTCCCAACCTTTCTCCCTTGCAACCTTGTGGCCTTAAATAGTATCTTCATGCTATGACTCTAAATTTAATTCTCTCTCTGAATGCAGTTCAGACTTCTCCTTGGGCTCCCAGATTCACAATGGAACCATCTACTAATTCATTGATACCTGTACCTGCAGATACAATAGAAATCACTAACTTAAAAGCATCTAAAATTAAATCTAACCTAACCTGCCACCCCTCATTTCTTCAAAAAGAAGTGAATTACCTCATCTTCATATGAATCAACTGTTATAGATTTGTTACAACTCCTTTGAGGTAAATAGCAAATAAAATATAATAGGTATTTAGAAATCTCTTGTGTTACAAGTTTCTAAGAGTAAAATGCTATAGCGTACTAATATATACATCCATTTAAAAATTCCCTATTACAAAAGGAAGAGAAAAATGAATGATGGTAAACAATTAGCAGTTTCTTCTACTGAAGGTAATTTGTAAATAATTTGTGGAAAAATGTAACATGATATTTTCAGTTTAGGAAACAATGATTAATTACTTAATCAAGATTACTATGGCCTTAAATTTTCTTTTATTTAGAAAGCCATATTTATATCATAAGGTTTCTTGTTTTCTTCTCCAGGCCAACACACACACACACACACACACACACACACACACATAAATCTTATTATAGTGGTAGAAAATGCCCTCTTCCTTACCCAGAAAGAAAAGCTAAGTTACATCTGTAAGTTGAATATAAGAAGTATATTTCTGATATTTTTATCAACTTAAAATATATCAGAATCTTAATAGTAAAAAATAAGGTTTGAATGTTAAAATATAACTACCTAAATAACTTGTTTCTTGTTTCCCCTCAGTGAGTCTACAAAGTCATCTAGAATCTCCTCATCTCCATCTTCAGCTCCATGGGAAAACAAAGCAAAACAAAAAGAAGTTACTATAGAATCCACACTGCCCAACTTGATTTACAAGGTACAGGTGCTCTGAATTTTAAACCAACCTATTTCTTACTTCAAAATAAATTACCAGTGTACCTCAGTCCCTGATATTTGTTCACTCCGGGCTTGTGGTTTTTCATTTTTTACATTTAGAGTCAAAGAATGAATAAATACAATGGAAGCAATAATAACCAAGCTATCCAGTCTTAGCAGTCAAACACAAGTTTAGATTTAGCCTTGACTTGAGGCCCTTTGATTGACATTTCCATTGCTAGAATTAGTCCCAGTCATTTCAAGATCCAACTAAATTTCATTTTGCCTTATCTGCAGGTTATCATTCTTGCAAAAATCATCTCATCCTGGCAGGATCTTGATGTAAGGTTTTAAAATTCAGTGAGGCTCAAAGATATTTTGCAAGGTCAAAAACAGTGTAGGTTTGTTTGATAATATAAAACCCGAAGATGGAATACCATCCTGAAAGGTCTCCGCAGTGGTTAGCCATGTTTCATACTGCATTCTCATTTACTATCTGAGTTGCTTTTAAAGCTCTCTGGTTCACAATTTTCTCTTGTGGTCTGATTTCAATATTAATTTCAGTATACAGTGGTAACAAAGCTCTAGTTCTCCCCAAATTGTTCATCTTAGGAGAGGCTTATATGGAAAGAAATGAGTATCAATGAACACTCTGGTAGTACGCCCTGAAGGTACTTTTTCTTTATTACATTTGCCCCTAATCAGGTAGATTTTTCTCCTGTGTAAATTGGCTTTTAGCCTCATAAGTTTTTTATCACACAAAACATCTATAGATAGGCAACTAGATATAAAACAATATGTATATTTACAACAGTTGCTATATTCTTAGCAACAAGGATATAGTTCAGATCAACATCATTTACTAATGGTAAATTGCTATTTTTAGCAGGATGGGTAAAAAGTTGTTTACTATTAATTTTAGTAAAAGGTCTGAAATTTTCAAATGTGGGAACTGCTATATAGGGAAAAAGAAAGTTACAAAAGACAGCCTTAGAAATCTCAGTAGAATATAGAATTGAGATATTCTTGTGGAAATGAAATGTGGGCTAATGTTTTCAGACAACCAAATTTCACACATGCATGTGGATATATCTCTTAGCTGTTTTTGCTATAACCTTCTATAATTGTCTCTATACCATGATGCGTCAGTTTCAAGATGATCAATCTGGCATTTTAAGCTACTTGTAATTCAAATCCATATTGAAGACTTGAGAATGTTGAAATAAAATGATGTCTGTATTTCATAATACAAAACAGTTAATTTTATACATAAGCATATGTAGATTACTGAGTTAATAAGTTGTTGTGCTTTTCTTGGTGCTTACTGAAGGTAGCACAGCAGCGAAAAGAGCACATATCTGGGCTGGAGTGGTGGCTCAGAGGTGGAGCACTCACCTAGCATGCATGAGGCACTGGGTTCAATCCTCAGCATCACATAAAGTAAAATAAAGATATTGTGCCCACCAATAACTAAAAAATAAAAAAAAAAGAGCATATATTGGGAGTCAGATAGAACTTGACTCCAAATTAGATCCTGTGTTTGCAAGCAACATGATCTTTTGTTGAGTCCTTAAGTGCTCTGGCCTACAGATTTTTTTTAAGAGAGAGGGAGAGAGAGAGAGAGATAGAGAGAATTTTTTTTTAATATTTATTTTTCAGTACTCGGCGGACACACATCTCTGTTTGTATGTGGTGCTGAGGATCGAACCCAGGCCGCACGCATGGCAGGCGAGCGCGCTACTGCTTGAGCCACGTCCCCAGCCCCCCTGCAGATTCTTAAGGAGTAAAATGAGAATGATAAAACTTATCTCACAAGAGTATTGTGAAGATAAACAGATTAGCAATGCAAATAAATCAACCATTAAATAATGGATTTTCATAGTGCATGCCATTGATTCATCTCTTATTTTTTAAAATTAATCTTCTATGCTTTTTTCTGGATTGCTCTCTTCCACTCACCCCAATCTACCTTTCATTCACCCAAGTCCAGGTTTATTTAATTCAAGAAGATAGGTATTAAAAATATTGCTCTAAATCTCTTGTTTTAAATCTGTTTGGCATTATGTACTTTCTCTCAAAACATCTCAAACACTTCCTATAGCTTCAATTATTGATGACTTTCATAGTGGGTATATGACCCCTTTTTCTGAACATTACACATATTTATCCAAGTATAACATATATGAAAGAAACAGTTCAGGTTCAATGTGTATAAAAATGAAATTTTATCCCTCTCCCCTTTCATTTCCTTTTTGTTCAAGATTGTCTCTGCTTTTGAAAACTGCACAACCACTATTTCAGAAAGAAAAATCAGAAATCATCCTTGACTTTTCCTTTGCCCTTTTATGGTGTCATCCTCCAATGTGCAGGGCCCTCAAAGGACCCCAGCCATCACCTTGACATTGCCAAGGTCTACATCTTTCCCATTGCCACAGTCACCAGTGCAGCTGCCAACACCTTCTTGGCATTTACATAGTGATCTATGCCAATGTCATGCCCCGCCAGAGCTGCTAACACCATTGGCACCAACACTGCCAATGCCTCATATTCAGTGTCCCACAGCAGTCACGGAGCAACAGCTCTTCTAACTGGCACTTTTAAGTTTCTTTCAGCCCCTTTGTCCAATGATCTGTGTGTGAGATAATGAGATTTGGTCTATGTAACAATCTGAGGGTCACAAATCATGTTCAGAGTCATCTTTCCCTTCTGTGTTTAATATTTGCCAAAGATCCTTCAAGGAATCTTACCCATCTTGACCTTCTTTTCCCCAAGGATGAATTTTTATTTTTCTAGGAGGTTTTTTGATCTTCCATGTAAACACACCTCTGGCTACTCTTCACCAGTCTTCCAAATTATGCCTGAACACGTGTGACTGATGGCAAACACAGCTTAGGTTCATGTAATGACCACTGTCACACAAATATTGTTTGTCAATGAATAGTTGTTGAAAACATAAAACATAAATGAATGAATGGTCTTTCTTCTCTACTAGGCTTCCTTTTTCCAAAGTATTGATTGTGTTCCTAACAAATCAAGTTTACTTTTCTAGTGACTTCTAAAGAATCATCCTTAAAGAGAAAGGAGAATATAAATTGCAATTGTTATTTCAATCACACACCATTGAAAATATAATTATTGTTATACTTTTCATTTCTAGAAATATAGTTTTGTTCATCATGTCGTAGCCAAATTGTTAAAAGAGAAAAACAAAACACAAGATATTCAGTTCTCCTTAGTCTTGGCCCATTAAATACCCAATATCTTGTATGTTTTCTGAAATACTGAAATATTTTAAATCTTGAATATATATGTGTGAAGGGAGGAGTTATCTTGATAAAGTTTGTTTCTCACAGCTTAGAATCACTTGGACAAAAAGACCATGTGCCATGGTCTGAATATGCCTCAAAATTCATGTTGAAACTTCACTACCAGTGTTATAGCAGTTAAGAAGCATTTAGGAGGTAATTAAGTCATGTGAGAAGAGCCCTCTCAGATAAAATTCATAACTTTATAAGAAATATGAGAGGGCTTTTGCCCTTTCTGGTCTTCCATTCTAATATGTGGGGACACCACATTTAAGGCACCATCTTAGAAGCACCAGACACTGAACCTGCCAGTACTTCTATCTCGAACACATCAAACTCCAGACTGGGAAAAACAATTTGCTATTATTTCTAAACTGCATTCTCGGTGGTATTTGTGATAACAGCACAAGCAGACCAATACATCCTGTCTTCACCTTCTTTACATGTCTGGGAGAGTATTGTAGTGTTCATGTCATCATTATGCTCAGTTAAAGGATATATGATATGATAAATTGAGAGCTATATGATACGATAAATATTACATGTAAAAGAACTCTAAGGCCAGGAAAAATCTAATCAATGTAAAAAAATATAGTCATTTCAGACAGAAATCCTATAGATGTTAAAAGACATTTCTCCTTCAATTTCCTTCTTTTTTAAAAAAATGTATGTAATTCCAAAAGTATGTCCAGATTTCCCAGCAAAATACAGATGAATTGTATTCACTGAGAATGAATACCTATAACATTATTTAATTAATGCTACTTATTTGAAATGATGAGTGCCTGGAGTTTTTGTTAAATGTGCAGCTTCCCAGAGGCACTGGGTACAGGATTCTGGGTTTTACCAGCCTCACATATAATCTGATGCAGGCTGAGTTAAAAAAAAAATTTTTAAAGGATTGAATACTAAGGATATACATTAGATGCCAGCTAAACTCATATATATTCTTGGAAAACTATCATATTTAAATTAGCATTGAAAAAACACAAAACATAAGTCAGAGTTGAAGAATTTTCCTTTAGTGATACTTGCTTTCTTATCTGATTCTGCCCAATGTCACAAATATCCCATTTCCCTTGAATCAAGTTTTTATTTTACATACCAGCTAAAACTTATTATGACTTTAATAACTTTCTAGAGATAATACTAGTCAAAATGTCAAAATCAACTCTTGGTTAAAACTTCATGATGTGATCCAGATGAGATAAAACTGATTGTATTTAGGTACATAATAGAAACAAGATAGTTAAAAAGAAGTGGTTTGTTAATAACCACCACCTTTGATTATTTAGAAATTTCTTTGAGGTAGAATTTAGAGCAGTAGTTTATATTCCCTAAGAAAGAAAAGGCATTTCTCACAAACTTAATTGACCCAAACTGCAGTTCAATTCTGCTCAGTATTCTCTCCATTCAGTCCAGCACCCTTTGTCCTAGATTCACTTCCAGAGAGAAGCTTTACAATTCATTTTTTTCTCCCTCTCCCTCTTTTTTGGGATGGAGAACACATACTGACTCACAGAGAGTATATGAATTGCACATCCCAAAAGGAACCAGTCCAGCTAAGCAACTCTTTTCCTTCTTTGTTGGATATCAGTGTAGGATTTAATGAGCTCAGTCTCCTAGGGAGCATTTTAATGGTTTTTTTCTGCCTTCCCTGATGACCATGTTTATGCTAAGTTTTGATACAGTATACAGGACTTGGGGAGTAATTAGCATTCAAATGGACCCATGATTTTCCTGTCATTGACTGGGTTGTCTCTTTCTAGCCAAGAAAATGGAATCCAATGAGTTAGAGCTTGAATTAATCAAGGCATATTAACAATTCAAATCCTAAATTAAATATCCAAGATAGTGGGTTCAAAAGTGAAGCATCATCCAGTGTAACAGACTGGGTAAGAAACTTAAAGGGAATAAAATAATGAAGAATGCAAATTATCATTAGCAAATACGAGGAGCAACACAAAACATGTGTGCTGTATATGATACCAAAGCGACATTGAATGATAGAATGTCTTGCTTTTTGGTTTTAGGCAACAGAAAAATGAAATAAATATTCATCATATCTAATTAATATGTATTTTAGAGTATTTCAGGGAATCACCTGTAATGTTAAGGAAGAGTTGGAAATTTTTGCAGACAAAGCTTGAGAATCTCAATTGTTGTGTAATCTTCTTAAAGCCCTTTGTAGTGTTTGAAAACATTTAACATTTAATATGGTAATATTTTTAGACATAGATCCTTCACAAAATCTTGAAATTTGTAACTTCTCTTTGGAGAAACGCACATACATTCCTAACAACTAATAATACTCTGTTTTAATCATTAAAATTAAAAGGTGGAACAAAGGTAAGTGGAAAGACTGCTTCATGTCTTTAGTGAATGGTAGTCATATAATTCATACATATATTATAGGTTTAATTATGATTTTTCTTTATTTAGGAGTCTATGCCTAAACTAAGTGGTTAAAAAGAAATAAGACAATAGAAACAAAGACCTTGACTAAAAATGTAAATAAAGTTAATTTTTCTAAATAAATCTCTTTCAAAACATAAAATAATAAAATGACTATTGCTTAGTGAGCAATAACCTACTAGCTTTGCAAAAGATTAAAATAGTCATTATTATTCACATCTGCAAATGAATGGTGAAAGCAGAAGAAATTAAACCATCGTAAACTACCCGTATTTTATTTAAAGAAGTACTTTTGCTACATTTATGCCCTACACAAATGGCATGAATATATTTTTAGCACAATTAACCAAATACCCTGGAGCATACTTTCATTTTCATGGCTTTAGGCTGGTTTATGTAAAATTTAATTTGTGCTAATCTTCTCCAGGTTAGTAAAGTGTGAAACATATTGTACATTGGATTTACCTAATTTACAGTAGCACTGAATTAGTGCAAATTTTCAGAAAATGAGGTCTTAGAATTTTCTAATAAGAGAAGAAACAGTAAGAATTTATTATTAGGGTTAAAACTACTAAAATGACAAAGGAGAGATAGTGGCTTAGATAGGCCAATAGAGATTGCAAGTAAGGAGCTCTTAAAATGAGTTAGAAATTACAAAAGGACTCTATAAAGTCATGGTTTCAAATTATTACTTTTAAAACCAGAACTACAGGTTCTAAGATCACAAAAAGTCTATTCTGGTCCAGAAACCACACCTTTTAATTGTGTCTATTCATATAATTGCCTGGGATGAGCATGACCTACATTTGACATTTCTCTTCCATATAGAAACTGTCACAGCTCTCTCTTAACTAGAAAAATATAGACCTTATATTTAGGGGACTCTGAAACCATTTATGTGGCCAATCTTGTTACACACCTGATTCATCTAAAAAAGCATTAGTGGAACATATAAACAACCTTTAAAAGCACAGTAGGAGGTAAGGAAAATGGGTGTGGTGTACAATTTGTATTCTAAATGTGCAAGGCTATTACATTGAAGAAAATTCTATAAAACACTTAATGGATTAAACTTGAAAGGGAGTAATGATGTGAAAAAATATATAGGAGAAGAAGCAAATTGCATGCAATAAGGCAGAAAATAAAATTCAGTAAGATTTAGGTTTGTAGAAACAGAGTTATCTCAAAGAGGCTGTTCAGTTTGCATTCTTGGAACTCATAACAGAGCTACAAAAATGCTGTAAAGATTGAATAATTGATCTTACAAACTTAAAAATACATGTGTGTGTGCATATATGTGCATCTAAGCCACTTAGTATAATGATATTGAAAGCCATGTTTTGACCATATACTAGCATTTAAAGGAAACACAAAGCTAGTAAAGTGAAATTCATTTAAAATGACTCACAGTAGCCTTATTATTCCAAGAGGACCTCAATATGGTAAGGTAAAAAAACACAAAATTCTTCAATATCTAAAGTGTATGCAAATATAAGGCACTATAAAATATAATACTTAGCATAGCAAGACAGAAAAGAATTAATGTATTGTAAAAGCAATTTTTTTCTTTTATACAACTATGAATACATACATTTATGAGACAAATAAATACATCATACTTTCTATGTAAAAGTGATGGCATGAAACCACTTTTAATATGATGAGTACTTTCAGTAATTCATTACAGAAGCTGGTCAACCTGGAAATAAAAAGATGAATGGAAAACAATTTTTCAGAGAGTCATATATAGATTGACTTTACCAATAAGAGAAAAAGAAAAAAAAATAAAACCAAACTTTATTTCCTGATTATAAAAAGAGCTTCAAATTTATTTTGTGATAGCTGTAAAAACACCGCATAATTTGCTGCATTGCAGCCTAATCTGTTCCCAACGGAAACTGAAGAACACGCTGGAATTTTTAAAGCATCATCAGAAATACAACCAGTAATATACCTTAGAGAACTTTCTAGATTAATCAGTTGACTAGAATAATTTTCTTTATAATAATTGGTAAAAGAACAGTCTGTCTCAAGATATTCAACATTTGGCTATTGTTCTGGAACAATCCAGACCCAGTGTATAAGAGCCAGCTTCAAGGTGCCATGAGGACCAAAAGAGAGGAAGACAGATCCAGGATCAGAGAGTGCCTTTTATTGGGGACTTATTGAGAGAAGCATGTTTCTGGACAGCAGCAAGATCAGGTGGATAAACATGATTTGTGTCAGAAGAGAGGGGCCTATAAAATAGTCAGGACAAAAGTGACTTCATCCAACCCAGAAGGTACCTGGTTTATCTCAAGCTAATATCAAAGAGTCCGGCACATTCCTAGCACCATGTACTGGTTGTAAATATCCTTATACCACTCTAATGTTTTTGTCTACTTATAGTGCACTTTTGAACTATAGGGGGAAAATCAATCAGTGTACTTAGAAGCAATTATAGTTCCAACTCAAGATAGGTACAGATATCCCAAACTGAATCCATACAGCTATGGCCATACTTTTATTATTACCATAATTTTCCCTACATGAGGTGAAATGGTTGACACCTTATATCTTTATATGTATCTGTTTAATTATCATGTAATTCTCTACCTTAACTAGTGGTTTAAATGTTCAAATCACAAATAACAGAATTATAGTGATCAGTTGCTGCTAAACAAAATAATTTATAGGCATTGAATATTCTCAGACATATCTCCAAGTTAAAAAATAGTTATAACTTTTATCTAGCCATTTAAATTTTATGCATCCATCAAAGATCACTATTTTGGGATTTCATGCAGGGAAAAAAAAAAGAGTCAAATGTATTCTGACATCCACAGTGAAATTAAATCAGTTCGTGTTCTTTATCTTTTCCTGATTTTCTAAAGTAACAACTGCTACTCTGGCCAAGTGTGCCATATTATTTAATGAAGACCAAAAATCATTGAATCTTTTCTTGGACGCAGAGTTCAGGTCTTTAATGTTAATCCATGTAAGCAATACAGACCAGCCACCTGACCCTTCCCACCTCCCTTTTGTGGTAATACAACATGCCTTATGGGAAAGTGCTAGAACACCATTTATAATCTGGGTCTCATCTGCCTGAATCCAGCCTCATTGGAATAGAATATTCTTCTTTCTTTCAAACCCTTTATCAGAGAGACCAAAATGATTTAAGATGATGAGTGTATTAACAACACAATAGACCCCACACTCCTAAGTTTTAAACAGAGTTTGAAGAAGCCAGTATGTATAAGTCAGGTCTTTCATGTGCAAGGAATGCAACAAACTTGTTTACAGTCTTTTAAAAAAATTTTTTTAAAAATTTCCTCTTTTCATTTCAAAATTCTACACTAAGAGAAAAGACTATTCTAAGGAGTGTGTGTGTGTGTTTGTGTGTGTGTGTGTCTTTCTCTAACACCAAGAAAATATTGAATATGTTTTTTTCCTTTCAGTTTATCTAGTTCAAGCCAATATCATCTTTCAAATTCAGTATTTCAACTTGTGATGATATAACTTGATTTCAATATTTTCTTATTTTTTAAAAAGTGGCACAAATACAGGTGAACCTGGGTGTGTGAACATCCACTATTTTTTACGGTAAAGGCTCTATTATTTTTGTGAAGACAAATGCATTAGGGGTGCAATTATGAACTGTGGTCACATCTTTCTTCCTTATTTATTCTCAAGAGAATTTGAGATCATTACTTTTTTTTTTCCTTTCAGTTCTCTTGGGAATGGGGACTCGATTATTCTTTGTGATTTTAGTATTTTCTTCTCAAAGCAGTTCAGTTATAAGAAATAGACATATTTCCTTTTCTATTTCAATTTTAAGAATTTACTGGTAATTGAAACTATTTTTAGTTGAAGTTTAGAAGTATTGCAAGTATAGATTTCCTTTTGAAGCATGGCTTTGAATGAAGGTAGGGTCATAAAACCCATTTATAGCATTACTTTATGCTCTCTCTTCTGTTTCAAGACTTCCAAAGAATTTATTAAAAGTTGATAGGATTGCCCCTAAAACCAATTATCCTTTGGTACAGAATGCTGAGTACACAATATTGAGTTTTCAAATAAATTGAAAAAAAAATTCAGTCAGGCAACAGCATTATCTTAATTAATAAATATTAATACAAGAAAATATCTGATTTGTTTGAAATGATTACTCTACACTCTATTATGAGTATCATCCCTTTCCGCAAATTTCGATGGATACCAGAATACATCCCCAATCCATAACAGTGAACAATCATGACTAATTTCTCTGATGAATACAGTGTTCTAGCTAAGGTGTTTCTTGAATTTAGAGACATGGCATTTCACCAGATTTATATTGTATTTCAATTTCTCAGTTGATGAACCCCTTTAGCCTGTTTGTCTTTTCAATCTTGCAATATGGAGGGCTGATGGCTTTAGGGACTTTTGCCCTCTAACCTTTAAATCTGTTTTCTTGTCCTTGCAACATGACTGTCCCATTTTCCATAAATACATTTAATTTTTCTTTCCTTCACATATATGCACATACACACACACACACAAAATATGAGATTTATAAAAGTTATGGGCAAAAGTTGAAATTACTTTCCTTCACTTACATTATGAAAAATAGAAGAAAGAAAAAAGAGGGAAAAAAATAAGGCAGCCTCATTGAAAACTGCAGCTAGGTGTTTTGTATCCTTATTATGGCAAGACACTGTGATAAAAACCTGTGCTTGTTTAATTTAAAAAATAAGGAGCTAAAACTCAAGTTGTATGTGAGCAACTTGCCTGGGTCACCCGGGAGAATATATTCTGAGGCTAGGATTTGAATCTAGGATGTCTGGTTCCAAACTTTTCACCATGTTACCACGCTTTGGTTATTGAACAAGCACATGGTACCCCTTTTAGAGCTCAAGGAAAAGAGAAACAGAATACCATGATACCTGTCTTTAAGACCTCCAGTTTCCACGAGTAACAAGAAGTCACCATTCTTGGTTTTGACAATTACTTGCAAATAATTTGGCTTATTGTTGTATCAATGAATAATTGAAGAAAATAAAAAATTATTTGTAAGTAAATATCCACTTTAGTGACAGATTCTATTCTCAATACTCAGTAATAACTGATTGAACTTCAAAGCAATTTACATATGCAGGCTTTATCTGTAGGGTTGTATTGTCTTTAATGATATTCAAAGTGGTTCTCCATAACATTGAGATATATTTCTACTTAAATAATAATTGATTTCTTTTCTTTCTTTCTTTCTTGTAGTGTTGGGGCCCAAACCCAGGGCCTCATGCATGCTAGACAAACACTTTAACACTGATCTAATCCCTGGCCCACACACACTTAATAATGTGCTTATTCTTATTTAACAACCAAAGTACTGGGCAGAGGTCATTCAGAGTAGCAAGGCTATAAGGGGATAAAATCTCAGCGAAGTTCCTGCTTTTTCCAGTCTTCATTTAATATTATGTATTAGCATTATATAATTGCTTGAGCATGGTTTATCTGGTTAATTCTTGCTTTCCTTTTTAGTTTGTTTTTAGTAGTCAAGGAGGGTATTGGGAAATTTCTTACTATATCCATAAACTTTTCTGATGTTGAGAAAACACTAACAAAATTGCCTCACTGTCCATTACATTTTCACAGTTCTTTGTCCATACAATACAGCCATAATTCCAATAAATCTCAAAAATCCTGACAATAGAATGGCTGATTTCCACAAATACACTGTTGTCTCCAAAAGAATGGTGGTGGGGGGGCAGGGGGGCATAAGAAATATTGCCTGACTTTCATGTTGCTACTTTCTAAAATTCTCCACAATTTTTATACATAGCAGGATTTTCTGAAATTTTTCATTTTTTCTTGTATGCTTAGCACTTTCCTCTTTGAGCCACCTGAGAATTGCCTCAATGTGCTATTTCTGCTTGCTAATGAAAATGTCAAAGATCAGGCTTAAAAATGTTAAATAAAACTGAGCCAACCAGTCCCCTACTGTTGTTCATTTTGAGGCTGACTTTATTCAAAGACAGCTTTACTCCCTGTTGTTACTTCTTAGCTAAGATTGTAATTGTCAGTAAATATTATCAAACAGGTTTGGGAATTGTCAATGTGAAATAGATGCTCTTGACTATGATCAAACTCACATTGAAAAGCAGGATTAAGCAAATACCATTAATTCAGACTGCTAAACCAGAGGAGTGCTGAAAAATCATCCAGCACCCAAACACCTAAAGAACACTCTTAAACCTGCTAAAATGTGGTTAAGGATTTATTTTACAAAGAACATTTCTGTAGAAACTATCAGAAAAATAACAAAAATTTAGAAAATCATTGTCACAGTTATAAAGGATAGGAACTATTCCTTTAAACATTTAATAAAATTTAGGAAATCACAACAGTAGAGATAACAATAACCACTGCTAATATATAATGTTTTCTTCCAAATATATTCGTGAATTAAAGATTATAACATATATAAAAGTGTCCCATGAATTCTCACATATTGAAGGCTTGATCCTCAATGCATCAAAAATATTCAGAGGTGGGGCTTTGGGAAACAATTAGATCATGAGGACTCTGAACTCATCAGTGTATTGGACTACTGAGAGCTGAATGGACTATTGGGAGGTGGTGGAAAGTGTAGCAGGTAGAGCAAGGTTGGAGGAAGAAGGGCACTGGGACATAACCTGGAAGGATATTACTTGTGTCTGCCCCTCTTCCTTCTCTCTCTTTGCTTCCCAGCTTCTGTGAGCTGAGACACTTTCCTCTATCACACCCTTCTACCATGATATTTTTCCTTGCTTTAGGCCCAAAGCAATGAAGACAGCTGACCATGGACTGAACCTCTGAAACTCTGAGCCAAAATAAGATTTTCCTCCTCTAAGTGTTTCTGGTCAGGTGTTCTGGTCCCAGTGACAAAAAGCTGACAATCACCCTTTTCTTGTTGAGAACATTCCACTTTTCACTTAAGGAAGTACTACTGTACAGTTTCTTTAGAATTTCTGAGTTGACAACATTACTACTCTTGTGCTTTGGGGCCACCATGAATGGTAAAATGATGGTTACTGAAAACACTGTGATACCGCAACCATCAATCAGGTCTGAGGTCACTACCAAGTGACTAATGGACATGTAGCAGGTATAGTATGGATGGGCTGATAAAGAGATGATCCATGTCCCTGGGAGGATCAGAGCAGGAGGGGGCTTGAGATTCTACCAGGTTACTCAGAAAGCATGCAATTTAAAACTTATGAATCAATTATTTTGAAAGATTCCATTTAACATTTTTAGGCTTCAGTTAACTACAGGTTATTGAAACCATGGAATATGAAACTACTGATAAGGGAGAAATTGAGCACCAAAGAAAAGAAGAAAAGTGAAGAACAGAAAAGAGGTAATATTTTATGGAGAAAGAGACCCAAGTAGGAAGGAAGGATCCAGAACCAAAGACCAGGCAGAGGGATTGCTTTGGTTTTGGGGACACTATTTCCACTGATATGCACAGAGGAGAAAAAGATTTCCTTCTGTTATGGTTTGGTTGTGACCTATCCTCCAAAAGTTTATATGTGAGACAATGTAAGAAGGTTTAGAGGAGAAATGATGGGTTATAAAATCCTTAACCCAATCAGTGAATTAGTCTCCTGATGGGTTATTTCCAAAAATAATGGAATGGTGATTAATCTAAGTGGTAACTGAAGGTGGGTAGGTGGCTGGAGGAGTTGGGTCACTGTGGGTATGCCTCTGGGGTATGCATTTTGTATCTGGCAGTGGAGTCTCTCTCTGCTTCCTGATCAACATTTGATCTGCCTACCTCAGCCACACTCTTTCACCATGATGCTTAGCCTCACCTGGAATCCCAAGGAATGGATCTGGCTGTCTATAGACTGAGACCTCTGAAACCATGAGCCCCCAAATACACTTTTCCTCATCTAAAATTTTTCTTGTCAGGTATTTTAGTCACAGCAAAAGCTGACTAAAACACCTTCCTTGTTTATAGCCAATCTGTAAATCACACTGGGTAAGGATCTGTGGATTATAATGCTAACTTGATCTAACCATATATTTTAACTCTTTTTTTGTTTATTGGGTTTTCTTGAAAAATTTACCTTTTGCATCCCTCAATATCAGAAAGTTGGAGAGACAGATTAACACTTCATTTTACTCAGGATGTGTATTTATTTTTCACTAACAGCGAACTGAAGCCATTCTGAAATAAGGCATTACCTCACTTTAGATGAAACATTCATAAGAGCAGTATCTTCACACTTTGTTGTACTGATTACAATGATCTACTCCTTATCCAAATTCTTTTCAGGACTGTTTCTGGAACAGAAGTTTGAAGGCACAGTGAAAACTAAGTCCTGAGAAGTTAAGCTATATATTTAGGTGGTGATCTTGGGAGGCAGACAATTTCATCATTTTGCCCTGGTCTTGTTGGTGGTGAGGGGGTTGATTATATTGAGCTAATTCTTTTTTCCTAGGATCATCAACTTAACAACAACAACCTAAGCTAGAACCTTGACCCTTGTTCATTCTTCTATAGGCATAGGTCTGTCAAGAATGTACCTGCAGTTCTGGAATAAAAAGGAATAACTAGTCTCTTGAACTCACAATACCCATGAAACAGTTCTGTCAATAATATATTGAATACCTCACTTTAGAGAAGTGAGGTCCTCTGACTCCTGGTTGTGTTGAGATTTTAGAGCTGAGTCAGATGGCTGATAGGGGTGTTATTGACCCAAAGGCTATAGTGCATGTTATAAGAAGTACCCCAGGAATCAGCCCAAGAAGTAAAATCTTCAGGAAAAGTCAGGCAATCAGCCATGAGAGAACAATCTGAAAAGAATATGGAGTTAGGGAGAATCTAGATGGATGCAGCATGACAAAAGCCAGAGAAAGTACAAAAGTTAAAAGTCACAGTTTGGGGTATCTAGAGAAATGTCCTTGATTAAAAGAAAGAGCTGAAGAGGTTGTTGGGGGCAGGGAGTTTGTTTTATGTTTGTGTGTGTATAAAACCACCTCAGATTCCAAAGAAAATAGCCAGAATGATGTACTTATTTAGTTTACTGTTTGGCATTATATATAAAAAATACATAGGTAAATAACTGATTCTCTCTCTCTCTCTCTCTCTCTCTCTCTCTCTCTCTCTCTCTCTCTCTCTCTCTCTCTCTTTGTATGTGTGTATGTTGCTGTGGATTAAATATAGCCTCATGCATGCTTTACCACTGAGCCTTGTCCCCAGCCCTTGATATTTCAATTTTCATCTTGATGTGAAGTGTCATGCAAACAGATGTATCAGTAAAACATTTTAAGCAACCAGTTTTTTTCTTGGTCTTAAAATTTTCTAGTGAAATTATTTGTCGGCTGTCATCCAGATGCTAGGATTGCCATGAGCTTTTTGTAAGACTACCTTTCTCCCTGATGTATGGAATAATATTTAGCCTATTTCTTGGAGAACTCATAAAGGTCTCCTGCATAATATAAAAATCACTTCCAAAAATTAACCCATAAGTCTGGGCTTTAAAAAGATAGGACACAATATAGTTAGACTTGAATAAAAAGCAGAATCAAATATGAAAGTATAACCAGAGCCACAAAGTGCATGAGTCCACAGTTTTAGGGAAAAAAAATCTCTTAGGGTACTCAGGATGAACTTGAATTTATTTGCTTTCTTAATGTGCCTTCAGCCTATGAGACAGTCATAGAAAACAGAAGTGTTACGAAGGATCATGGGTCCTAAACACTCCTTTGTTCCACATTCGTAATATGGGGTCATGAGTCCCCAGGGAAAATAACAGCACACCAGACACCTTGTAAAGCACTCACGAGGTCTGGTTATTACTCCTGTCATGTCTTGTCATCATATCACATCTTCGCTTTTCTTTAGAAAGGGAGTCCAGAATCACAGCAACCCACAGAAACCCTTTGCTCATTTTATCTGTTCAGACTTTCGTGAGCATATACACACACACAAACACACATACAACAAACACAAACACACATACATACACACAAAGAGACAGGAGGTTCAAACCCCAAAGGGGACTATGCCTCTACTGTTTCTATTCATTTCTATTAAAGGTACAATCAAAATTTATCCAAGCATTTCAGGCACACTTCCAATTAAGACTTTGTATACCTTTTTCTGTAATGTACTTGTTTCTTTCTCAACATCTCAAGAGCATTTTTAAATGAAGGATATTGTGATTAAGCTGTGAGATAGCAACTTTCTTCTATTTCAGACTTATTTATCTTACTCAGAGCTTTTTCTAGGCTATCGTCCAAAATAGCCTCTAATCACCTAAGCTGTTCAATGAAGTGTATCAGAAAGCAATCCTTGAACTAGCTCTCGAAATATGTTCTCTTCCTTCATTTGAACATAGTTGCATGCCAATCAACAGCAAAGCAATTAAAATCCTGCCAGGATCAAAGAACAACGTGCCTTACTACAGCCTTTGCCAATCTATTAAAACATTTCCTCATTGCCTTTTGTTAAGGCTCTGGTGACCTATGCTACAGTAATATCCAAGAATCTACCAGTGTTCTTTATTTTTCTTAATTTGTTTCTAAGTGTATGTCAGCAAATTTCTTGCTGCAAAATGCATGCTGTAAATTTCCAGTTTTTCCTACCTTACATTTCTCTGTCTTATATTTCCCTATCTTTTTCTAAAGTACCTGTCTTAACAATATTACCTCTTTCACCTTGGATGCGCATGAATTTCATTTTAATATTTTCACTAAGGCAATACTGTTGGAGGACTTCTCATATGCTTCTAACTATTGTGCATATCAATTTTCTTTATATGCTCTCATTCTGCTAATAAGATAATCCTTTTGTAGATTTTTTGGTATAATCCATTGAATCCTAGTACACTCTAATACCAGTTTACTTGAGTTAATCAGAAAATACATTGCTATGGGAGGTCTATGGTCCCTTTCTGGATTATTCTGACTTCTCATCAATAATCAAAAGGACCAGTTAAGCAATTCAACATACCATCTTCTGATCCTTTTTCTCCCCACAGGGGCAATTGAGATGGAACTTGTTTACTCAATTCTACTCAAGAATTTTAAAGTTTTAGGGTGTTCAGAGCACAGCTCTTGTGACAGAATGCCAAGATGCAAGCCAAAAAATTTCCATGAATCCAAAGCTGTTGATGAATGCAAAGATATGTAAAGAATTGCTGTAATCAATATAAATAATCCAAGCCAAAATATGTCAGCTGAAAACCAGGCAATTGAGGTAAACCTATGTTTTAGCTTAAATTATATGAATGACTATCTATATTTTCTACTTTACTTCCTGGATAATTCTCTCATAAGTGTTGTTTGGGGAATAGCAATTCAAATTTAAAATTTTGATATATGGTTATAGAATTATACAATCTAAATTAATAATCCAGTAAATGAACACAATTGTTCTCCTGAAGAAGTAAATGAAGTAAAAATACATTCAAATCATGCTTAACAACAATCTTGATTTTAAAAATATATGGATGTTTGTGAAACATCCTTTGTGAAAGGTTTACACTGAGGTATTTCTTAAAATCATTTTCTAAGTGGTAATAGATTTAGAATTGGCACATAATTTGGAACTGTACATCTCTCAATGTGAATCCCCAACTTTTTTTATCAGTTTATGTAGTTTCAGGACAAGTTACTAAATCTATGCTATCCTCTTTCATTATATGCTCTTTAACTAATAAGACAGTTACCTCATATCACCATGCTTAGACATAATAAAAAAATACAAACTTCTCAGCACTAAACTTGTCACTTATATGTGTGAAATAAATGGTTTTATTCTTTTCTATCAACTTAAGTTGAATAAAGGGAAGATACATGTGATCAAATTTTAGGTAAATATCTGTCTATATTATTGGGAGAATCACTGACCTAAGTGGAGCAGTACCTGGTTAAAAATGCCAGTACATTATATGAAATGTATATATAAAATGTTATATTCACTTCATCCTTACTGAGAAATTATAATTTTGCAAGTAGCACATCTATGCTCGATACCTACTATGCTGTTTCTTTCCCTTGCAAGAAAATGAGACTTCCACAAAAGATTCATTTTCACTCTTCCTCATTGAAGTCTAGATGGGTCAAAGACAAAGGGAGAGCCTTTAGAAACTCCTACATATGCAGAGGATGCTTACAAGTTGTCTGTCTCATCTTTACTCATCCAGTCTACAGCAATGGCCACTTTCCCCTGATTCCCTAGTAATAAGTCCACATTCTTCTTTCTGTACTGACCACTCTCAGTCACAAAATCTACTCATCTTTGATACCAGATGAGCCACCAGGAGGAGACATAAACACAGAAAACATGGGTGAAGCTACTCCCTAACCAGCAGAGCATGATTCCATGGCCCCACAGGCACAGAAGCTACTCATCTGTGAAACTAGTTGAGCCACCAGGAGGTGACACAATGCATGGGTGATACTGTGCACAACCAGCTGAAAGAAGATGCTGCTTCAGCTAAGAATTATGTAGGATAAACAGGAGCAAGCTTGCCACCTCATAAATTAGTGTTTGTGACGGAATCTCATCTATTCGTGCTCATGTTCACTCATATAGGCCCCTCCTCCCAAATACATTTTGGATGAATATAAGAAATCCTTTGCCACATACTGATTCAGAACTTACCATCCTTTCATTAATTTTTGCTTCAAGAAGCAAATTTTTAGAGTAATCATACAGATGTAATTTTATCTTTTTTTTAATCTTCAACTTATTTTGGTATCATTTTATGTATGACTTGACAAAGGCTCATGCCTGGATGATGATGATGATGATGATGATGATGATGATGATGATGATTTTCATTAAAAACTAGCCAATTTAGGCTACTTGTGTTTGTGTGTTTTTTATTGGCTCTTTAACTTGAATTGCCTGTTTTATCTTATCAAGTTCATCCTTACTAATGATCAATATTTAACTTAGAACATTAATTTACCTCAATTTGTGATTTAACATCTTTTAGTTCCCTAGTTTTTATTCAATATCATCTGTTTTATTCTGATGATTAATAAAGGAGAAGATAAGCTTCTAGGACTCTATCTTTTTTCCTATAGCTTTCCTCATTTTTCTAAGAAAGCAGATTATAATCATCTATTTTGCTAATATATTCCCAACTAATTAGGCCTTATTTAATGGTAGCAGGCTCATTGGATATTTAAAAATTATTTGCAAGTCATGGGTCCCTACTCTCCTGTTCCTTGCCTTTTGGAAGCAAGGAAATCTCCCTGGTTTATTTTATTTTCTTTGTTTTTAATTTTTATTTATTTATTTATTTTCTTTATATATGACAACAGAATGCACTAAAATTCTTATTATAGAGAGAGCAAAGTTTTCATCTCTGGTTGTATACACAGTATACTCACATCAATTTTTGTCTTCAGACCTGTACTTTGGATAATACTGATCATCACACTCTACCATCATTAATAACCCCATGCTCCCTCCCTTCCCCTCCAATCCCTCTGCCCTATCTAAAGTTTGTCTATTCCTCCCCATTCTCCCGCTCCCTATCCCACTATGAATATTTATTTCAATGAAAACATTCAGCATTTGGTTTTTTGAGATTGGTTAACTTCACTTAGAATTATCTTCTCTAACTCCATCATTTACCTGTAAATTCCATGATTTTATTCTCTTTTATTACTGAGTAATATTCCATTGTATATATATGCCAAAATTGGGAATGGGACCACCATTTGACCTAGCTATCCCTCTCTTCAGTCTATACCCAAAGGACTTAAAAACAGCATACTACAGGGACACAGCCACATCAATGTTAATAGTAGCACAATTCACAATAGCTAAATTGTGGAACCAACCTGGATTCCCTGATTCATTTTCTTTCTCAGTGCAGCAAAATTTAAATATTAAGCCAGGTTCTAACTTTTCCTAACAACCCTTGTCACATTATCTGATGGGAGAGTTACTAAGAAATGACCGGTTCCTGGTCCTTGGGCCTTAGTTTCAAAAATCTACCTGCCCTCAACAGACACCAAGAGTATAAGCTCAAGGAAATAAACTAATTAGGAATGTTTTTAAGAAGGGAATCTCATTCTCATTTGTTAAAATCTGGTTTTCTGTCTGAACCTGCATTATTTATCTTATAGGATAGTAAGTTACAAGGATTCTGCATTTGCTAACTACTTAAGACTCAATATTAATCCTGAGCTCACCTAAAACAAGTAACATCCCAGGTGATTTTCACTGTGATTCTATTTAATTGAATGCTGTTCATTTCTTGCATAATTTTACATAATTAATTGCATCTTTTATATTGTGCTTTTTAATTAACTTAATATTTTAAGAATAATATTCAATTTGAAAAGTTCACAAATCAATTAGGTTTACTTTTTTTAAAATAAATGTTTTAAACATTTTAAACATATGAAAATGAAATAAAGATTTGACAATTAAAAAAGAGCTTTGTTTTCATATTTCAACAACAGTACAGGAACAATAAGCAGATCAATTTTATCATCCTAGATTCAATAGCTATTTCAAGTGATGGTGGAAAAAGAACAAAATAAAACAAAAGATACAAAAATTGATTTAACAGTGGAACATTGAAAAAATACTGTGAACCAAGTATACATATGTTTGTGCACATCGTATCATTAGTCCTGAGAGAGGGATTTTACTATTGACAATCATCAACTTCTACTTTCTTGCTGTGAATGTCCACAAACATTGTTTGATTCCACTAGCCACATGTTGGCCTTCTTTCACGTTTTTTTATTCTTTTCCTTTGAGGATCTTATTCCATACAACTAAATTAAACTGTTACATTTTGAAGAATGATGTGTGATATTAAGAAACATTTCTGAATAACTGCTTAAAATGCAATATGAAGTCTTCTGGTACTAAGAGAATTGGTAAGAAAAAGATATTTCCAAAATAACTTTAATTTAGTCTAGAATTGTTAATATATATTTTGTAGGAATTCTAAGACATTTCTATGTTATGATCTAACCTTCTAACCTTTCTGTCCTTACTAATAAACATGATCTAGGAATATAAGTAAAGAAAACTTTTTATTGAATGAATTGGTAAATGAACCTCATGTATTATTTCAGAGTTAACCTAATATAAACAAAAAAGAATAGAATCAAACTAAAAATAAAGCATTTTTTCAAAACATTGCTCTACAAAATAGGGAGGAAAAAAGATGAAAGCTTTCTGCACAATGTTTTAAAGCTCTATTCTATATATACAAAGAAACTAAGAATTTAACATGCTTCAAGGAAAAAAACTGAGCACAATTTTATTTTTTAAAGAAAGACTTATTTGGCCTTTGAGAACAGATTTACAAGTTAAGAAAAACTTTCTTAGATTGCAGTGCTATAGAACAAACCAATGTTTAAATCCATCATAACATCCCAAGAATGCTAAAACACAATATGTGTAAATAGATCACCAGTAACTTAAGCAATATTCATTTTTATATTTATTTAATATCCTATACCACTGGCGTATAAAGTACAAAAAGTTGAGGCTTAATATGGATGTGAGAATATATACTGTTCAGAAGACAATTAATAGGCTTTTGTTAGCATTGGAAAAAATAGTTTTCATGGAGACATAAGGAATAAAATGGATATGGGTAGACTAAATTCCAGAAAGAAAGAGCTATCAATTGACCCAAAGAACTCACAAACCAACATTTGTTTTTAATTTAAGATTTTAATTAATAATGAAAGTATAATAATCCAGAAATATATGCTTTTCTATCTTTTAGAGAATTTTGTTTTCTCATTTTGTAAATCATTACTGGTGTAACCATCAATGTCTTTCAACTCTCTAGGTGAATTTAGGTGGCAATATTATTCTTAAATTTATCTGTGATGTCAAAATATTCTATTAAAATGAGCAAACTATTCACAATGCTAATATAAATCAAAGAACTTGTATTTTAAAGAATGTCTTGACAGAATAATAAATACCTTAAATATGAATATGTATGAATGTCACATAGTAAATAATCTTGTAAGAAATGGAAATTAAAAAGGTCAATTATATAGCATGAAGCCAGATAATCTAACTGGTTCATAATATAAAAAAATACCACAATTGATATTGTTTTCTATCGGAGAAATTACTGTATCAGAAACTAATAGAATGCCAAAGGAACAAAAGCTCAAATCAATTTGATTTCTTACGTTTATTTTTGAAAATGGGGGGTCCAATTTAAAATGCATTTATGAGAATTTAAAGAACATTTTCAAATATAAGAATGAATATAAGAATGTAAGGAAAATTTCATGATAAAGCAATTTACAATTTATCGAAAATTATAAGAACCAACTGATATTTAACTGAATCAACAAATACTGCCTCTGAATGATTATCAGCTGAAGTAAACTACAGGTCCTAAAAATGCCACTATGAAAACTAGCCAAACATTATGACCAAATTAAAAATTACAGCAATGTAGAAATTATGAACCATAAAATGCACCTTTGACCCAGGGAATACGACATTTAATTAGACAGAATATAAAAACTTAATGGCTAATGATATACTAACCAAGTTTCCTTTATGCAGAGACTATTAACTTTGGTAACATTAGGACTCTGAATCTGAAATCCAAACAAAACAATAGCCTTCCTTTAAATTCACCCTAGACTTCCTTATAGCTAATACTTCTAAATTTATTCTTTGCTTTTGAATAAAAGCTCTCAATTGACAATTGAAAATACATAGGAAGAAATTATTAAGAATTTAGAACATAGTCTAGTATGCTTTTAATGATCATAAAGGACATAGTTTAAGTACTTTTAAAGAGGTGACATAAATTATAAGTTAATTATATAAGAATCACCAAGTTATATAATTGCCATTGTAGGAAAAAAAAACTATCAATAAGCCTGCTATCTAACTTCATGTACTCTTGATTGAAAGACTCATATGATAGGAGACTAAGATAATCTTCCATTTAGTAAGAATACTGACTTGGATCACTGAAGTGTAAGTATAAAATACCTTGATGTCATATTTAATTTAAAAGTAGACCTACATGATTTTCCAATGGATTGAGTTTGGTACAAAGGAAAAAGAACAGTTAAAGATGACTTGTGGGTTTTGGTTTTAAGAATTGAAGAAATAGAATCATCATCTTCTAAAATTGGACAAATTGTGGGAGAACTATATCTAAGGGAAAGACTACACAGTCAATTTTTAAAGTAATAATGTTGAGTTACATATTAGACTTCAAATATCGACTGGGCAGTTGAATATATAATTCTGGAATCCATCAGAAAAATGAAGGGTGAAGACAAAAAGCTGAAATTGGACTGTACAACATAAACAAAGGAGCTTAAGCAAAAGACCATTTAGAGGAAAAAAACTGAGTTTTGGATAAAAGGAAAAAAATTCCATAATTTAGCCTTATTGGGCTACAATTTAAAGAAGTTGGGGATCAGAAAATAAAATTATGAAGTGGTAGCTAATGAGGTGAGCAGGATGTATAGTAGAGTGCCCCAGATCCCAATGAAGCAAATGTTTAGGGAGAAATAACTATCTCAATTGGTATAAAAAGGGATATGCAAGTCAGTACTGTCCTTGACAATTATGGATTTGTGACATAGCAAAGGAAAACACATTGGGGTGAAAACTTCAAAGTCCTGGAAGAAAGGATTTGAGAAAAATGGGTACAGACTTCTACTCCATAAAGTCTTGACCTGGGGATCAGCAAAAGGAGATAGTGTATTAAGAGGATTGTATGATTCAGGAAGATGTTTTTAGGTAAGAATAATTGTGATAGGCTTGTGTATGAAGAAAATTACTGATTAGAAAGAAACTACTTGACAATGCAGAAGAAAATGAAAAGTTAGTTAATAAGGTTCATAAATTAGAGTAGACCCCAGGGGGTCAGGTATACAAGATGACTTTGCATTTCCTGAGAACAAATCCTGGCTTCTTACAGCCTAGTCTCCATACCAGTTGGAGGGGTTCCTCAAGATGGCAACGAGATTATGATGTATGTCTTAATTATAAAAGAAAAAAATCTCCAGTGACTTTACATCTTGTTTAAAGTAAAAGCTTCTGATATTACCAAGACTTGCAAAAAACTGCAATTTGACTCCACTCTCTCTCCACCTCCTGCTCTCACTGTCCCTCCATCAATTATTGTCCAGTCACATATGAGTCATTGTCACCTATATGTCACCTCTGCCTGCAAAGCCCTGCTCTTAACCATGAAGCTGTGTTGTATTGTGCTCTCTTATTTCTTGGACTTTTAACTGAAATGGCAATGACTTAGTGAGGCCTAGGTAACCACACTAGGTAAATTTGCAATCTATCTTTCTAACCTCCATATTCCTTTTTCTCCTTAGCACTTACCACTATAGGATTTCTATGTGGTTTTCTGTTTGTTGTTGTTTCTTTGCTGTTTATGTTACCCACTAAAAGACAGTTTGTAAGAGGACATGGAATTCTGTCTATTGTTCACTGTTGTATCTCCAGAAGCAAAATTACTGTCTGTCCTCAGATATTTGATACTAAGTAAATTTGTTTTAAAAATAAGGAAAACAGTTTAGGATTCAACTCCAACATTGTATTTTCTGACATTGAAAATTTTGAAGTTACCAAAGCTGAAAAGTCCTAAAACACTGTTAGTGTTTAAATAATGAACTATTGTGTGCATTTTAAAGGATATTCTTTCAGTATAATTCCACATATAATAAAACTGGAATGCCAAAATAAATCACAAAGCATTACTTAATAAAGCTTTATAAAAAAGGTACATTTCAAACCTTGTAATTGAAAGAAGCCATGAGCTCTGGAATATACTTTTGCTATAGGACCAAGTACAATTAACATTACAGAATAAGGGAGTCCATAAGGAACATAACCTCTTTGTAAATAACTTGTTTGGAGCATAAAGAATATTCAGTATAATGAATATTCAAGGTAAACCATCATTTTTTTCCAAAAATTTTAAGGCTCTGATTTGATTTATTGCTAGGAAGAGTAAAGCAACTCAGGAATTCTACAAACAGTTTGGATAAATTTGGTTGTCAATCTCTACTATGTTTTTCAAACACATGGTTAAACAGATTCCTCTTAGTTAATATTACTAATGTAAATAATAGCTACTGTTGATGTTTATTTTGCAGATATTGTCCTTTGGTCTTTACACAAAATTAATTTAATTTTCAACAGACCTATCAGTACTGTTGTACTGTTAATTATACTTATATACGGTAGAAGGGACACAAAGGATCTACGGTAGAAGGGACTCAAAGGAATTAGCTAGAAGCATAAGCTATCACACTTTTGATTTGTGACAGGTCTGGGATTCAAACCAACAAAGAGTACTGTCTAATCCATGTCCTCAACACCCTTACTCAACTACTGCCTTGGGTTTCCTGGATCAGCAACATAAACTTGGTGTCCTAGAATCACATTATAAGGCAAAGATGTTCACGGAAAATGTCAGTTTTGTAAGAGTTGATGAAGAAGCCACTTTAAGTGAAAAAACTGTTGATAAGAAGTTGGTATCATCAATTTATGCAGCCAATAAAAAAGCAGTTGCACTTCAAAAAATTTTTATACATTTAGGCTAACATGATTTAGTATATCCCTCAGCTGATTATTCTCTAATATTTAAATACAAAGTTATTTCTTAAATTCTTAAAATTTAATAAACATTTTTAAAAGCAAAAATGAAGAATGCAGCAGCAAGTAACCCTGAAATAAATGTCTGGAAACCCAATTTTTTATCTCACTTCTTAGCCTAACTGATTGCATTTCTTAATATATGTGAGCCTGCTTCTTTCTGATCTCCTGAAATGAGGAACTAAATCATGTTTGCCTATACTTTGCTGTGGATCTTTATAATCTCAAAATTAGATTTTTCTTCAATCCATTCTGCTTAACTGTAAAAATTTTCAACAGATATACAAAGATTTATTACTCTTAGTTGTATTTTCAACGTAAAGCTTATTTATAAAAAATATTTTATTTTTAATAGTTCATACAGCTGAAGTTTACTTATTTAAAATAAAGAAAATTTTAAAACAATTTTGAGTTTCCATATGCAGTAGCCATTTTAGGGTATAAATTTATGTAAAACTATGCAGTTGATCAAAAGACTTTGGATGCTGATTCATCATTTTTCTGCTAGTCTCAAGGAATAATATCAACAATCTCTAAATTAGAGTGATTTATTAATATGTCATTGTATTTATTGTGTCATATGATAAATATAATATGATCTATCATGGCATTCTGTGAATATTGCAATGGATTATTAGAGCAATAAAATCCAGTGGCAGAAATATAATGGGATCATGTCACATTTGTACAAAAGGGAGATGACAAATTATGCATTCTATAAAGGCTGTTATAATCTTAGTAGGATTTAAAGTGAGATTCTTGGAGCACAAAGCCAAACAACCTTAAATCTTGTTTAGGGTTCAACTAAGAACACTAAGTAACATCACTTTGGGAGAGCACAAAATAAGACAGGAGTACAGAATGATTACCATCTGAGCTGTCATGTGATGGGCATGTTTTGATTATGTATACTATTCCTTGAACATTAAGCCTAACATATTTTAGAGAAAATTTGTACTAATCCCTTAACTGAATCAACATGTCCAAGTAAAACCACAAAATGCATCAGATACAGAGACATGCATGTATAAATGAAAAAATTAGTATGTATATGAAAATTTGCATTTGGCTATTTTTGTATGTGTTTCAAAGTTTACTTTGTAAATAATTTTCCATTCATATGCTAATATTATGAAAAATATACCCCTTTGATAGAAAGGTTATTATGAAGAGAAATTTTATTCCTTAAGAAGATGCTCTTTGGGTTTTACATGCTTTTGTATGTAAAATTAGCTAAAGATTTTGTTTTTGAAGCAGAAAATATGGAGAAATTAGTGGCTAATAATCTCTCTTTGGTTTGAAATAAATATGCTATCATCTGAAAGAATTTTTACATAAATTTTATCGTTTTGAAAATGATAAAAATGATACTTTATTGCATTAAGTTTTAAAAAAGTAACTTCGTATTCATCTCCCCTGACATAATAGATTGTCCTTATGTTGTTAATGATTTGTGAGACCAAACATTTATGACTGTTTTAAAATTAAACAAAAAAGCATATTCTTGTTTCTAAGATGAGCAAACATGGTGATCTATTCAAGAATTGTATGATGCCTATCTAGTTAACTTTGACAAAAGAGAAATAGCTTATTGTGCTGGCTACCAACATATGAATGCCATCTTCACTATGCAACATTTTGTTCTTTGTTGGTTTGTTATAATAATTTTCTATTCTATTATGTTTTATAATAACTTTTGCTTCATTTCTTTCCTGAAATTGTTTCAATTTATCTATCTACTCTTCATAAAGGAACTCAAAAAATAACATAGGGAATTTAAAACTATTAATGAATAAATAGAGTTTTGGCACATTCTGTGATAAAGACATAGGAATGAAGAATATCACCAATAAAAAATATTTTTTAATCACATCTTTACCTTATGATGCCTTGTTATACATGACAAGGAAATTTAGGTATCAATAAGAACACATTCTTTAAAACAATGTAACTCTATTCTAATTTTACATTGTATGTATTCTTTCAAGCCAGAAAATTATATTTTGCATAAAAATAAAAATCTGTTTAATACTAAAGCATGTATCTTTGTTTGCAATATAATAAAAGTATGGGTAGGAAAACTTTCTTATTATTTTTTTTAAATGATTGCTATAGAATAAGTTAAGACTCAGTTAAATTTCAAATTTTCAATCATTTGCCTTTAATTTGGTCATTGAAGAAGAAAAGTGTAATTCTCTAATTCTCTAAGCACCATTCAGCAGCCTGGCTTAGAGTATGAGGGACCTGTGTTCTCTTGGAATTGTTTATTGCTTTACAGTTCAGACTGTGGAACAAGAGACCCTTGGTAGCCAGGCTTTCTGTGTGGAGTTCTTAGCCCCTGATAAACTATGTAATCTCATCATGTGTATTAATTTTCTTCTGCTAACAGATAAACACAAAATTAAATCTTGACACAATGCAAATGTATTATTATGTATTGTTATGGTAGAAGGCTCAGCAATTTGAGTAATCCTTTGCTGTGTATCACATGGCTAAAGTAAAATGTCACCCAGTCAGTTGTTCTCAGCTTGAGCTTGGGGTTCTTTCCTGGGTTCTTTAAGGATAAGGGAAGAATCCAGCTTCAAGCAGTTGAAGGACTAAAGTTGCTTTCCTTTGTTGGCTCTTGCCAGGGATTGTTCTCAACTCTAACAGGCAATTTCAGAACCTAGCCCTATGGCATCTCAAAATATGCCATCTTACTTCTCCAAACGTGGATGTCATTTTCTTTTTCTTTTTTTACTAGTTCTTTTTAGTTGAATAAATTTGGACATACATACATGGATTTCCCATTTTTGTGGTTGTAACATGATGTGAAATTACACAGATTGTGTTTAAATATATGAACATAGGAAAGTTATGTCCATTCATTCTACTGTGTTTCCCATTCTCACTTAACCTCCTTTCCCTCTACTCTGCACTGTCCAATCTGCTGAACCTCCCCTGCTCTTCTCTTCCCTGCCCCACCAACTCTTGTTAGTCAGCATCTGCATATCAGAGAGAATATCTGCTCTTTGGTTTTGGGGGATTGCTTATTTGACTTAACAAGATATTCTCCAGCTCCATCCATTTACCAGTAAATGCCATAATTTTATTCTTTTTCTATGGCTGAAGAATATTCCATTATGTACATATACCACATTTTCTTTATCCATTTATCCATTGAAGAACACCAAGGTTGGTGCCATTGATTAGCTATTATGAATCAAGAAGCTATAATCATTGATATGCCTGCATCACTATAATATGCTAATAAACATACATTGGAGAAAAAGATAGCCTCTTCGAAAAATGGTTTTGGGAAAAGTGGAAATCCATATTTAACAAAATAAAATTAGGCTCCTATCTCTTACTCTGCCACAAAACTGAACTCAAATGGACCAAAGAACTAGGCATTAGACCAGAACCCCTGCATCTACTAGAATTAAAAGTAGACCCAACTCTCCACCATGTCAGCTTAGGAACCAAATTCCTCAAGACTCCTAAACCACAAGAAGTAAAATCAAGGAATAATAAATTGGATGGTATCAAACTATCAAGCTTCTTCACATTAAAAGAAACTATCAAGAATGTGAAGAGAGAGCCTACAATATGGGGAAAAATCTTTGTCATCTGAGCATTCATCAGATAAAGCATTCATCTCCAGGACATATAAAAAATTAAAAAAAAAAACACCAAAAAAAAAATAACTCAATAAATTGGCAAAGGAACAGAACTGATATTTCACAGAAGAAAAAAACACATGCTAATTAGATGGCCTCAAAATAAATACATTACTTTGGATAATTCTTGGGGATCCCAGGGAAATCACAATGGTCCTTAAAAACTTAATAAAAATTTGAAGAAGAATTAGAGTCAGAGGAGGATGTGACCACAGAAACAAGGCATAAAGGCATCCAATGTTGCTCTGATGACAGGGAACCACATGGCAATGAATGCAGGTGGCCTTTTCTAGTTAGAGAAGAAAAGGAAATGGACTAAAACCTCCAAAAAGGAATGCTGATACCTTTACTTTCCCCTGTGAATGTCTCATCTTCAGAATTAAAAAATACATTTATGTACTTTATAGCCACCAAAACATTTGTGATAATTTGTTACAGCATCTATAAAGAACTTACACAATTCTTAAGTGTGATTTTACAGAAGAAAGTTTCTAGTGCCTCAGACTGCATATCAAAAATCACCGGCAAATAGATTTGCTTAGATAAAACATACACTTACACATATTTGACCAGTGCTCATCTCTACTCCTAAATCATTGGGTAAAATAATGCTGATTCAAATACGCTGATTCAAATGTGGAAAAAATAGGAAATCAACGCATTCCATACCTGTGTCCACTTTCAATCACAAAGGCAACAATGAATAGACTTATTTTAAAGTCAATAATCCTTTTTACAAAAAAAAAAACTACTCTGAACAATGAAGTTATACTGAAAGAATTAGAGAATCAAAACAACTTGAGTTTGCATAAATGCAATATATTCCCTAATTTGACCATGAAATGAAGAATACAGATGATAAAAAGCACAAATTTCACCACAATTTGTGCAGTAAAATAATTTCAATTTCTACAATTGGTTTATTATATCAATCAACTATGGCAAAATTTTAAAAGTTTGACATGAAATTAACTTGGTGAAGGTTTATACACATGAATTCACTATGACATTTATTTTTCACAATCTTTATAAAAGAAAATAGCATGAATTAACATGGTCTAATATGGGTGCTTTCAAACAATGCTATGGAAAATAAAAACCTCAAATCTAGTGGAGTTTTGCAATACTCTTTTTGTAGATGGACACAACACAATGCCTTTACTTTTATGTGGTGCTGAGAATCAAACCCGGGTCCCACCCATGCTAGGGGAGCACTCTACCACTTAGCCACAATCCCAGCACTGCAATACTCTTTTCCTTGGGGTGAAAGTATAGCAAAAACATACGTTTAGAATTTCTAATATTGAAACACTGACTGGTGTCCAACATGGGAGTATGTTTGCACACTGCCGGAAGGAACAACCATGAGATAGCCAAGTTAGAAACTTCTTATTCTCTGTTATATCTCTTTCGAAAAACAGAAAAATACTCTATGCAGTAAGGCGTCACAGATAAGACCTGTTAATTATCATTCACACTACATTTGAACAGTACATGAGAGGTACCTTTTCTTGACTGGAAGAAAACTGAAATAATCCTAACATTTGTATGATCTCTTAAGCAAAAATCTTGGAGTTGTTATTTATAGTTGTAAAGGGAAAAAAAAAATCAGCCCATAGCAGTCAGACTGTATTTATACCTGCCATTGTTGGGATAAAAATCCCTGGTTACTGTAGCCAGCAATAGCAATATTAACACTTTACAAGGTAGCCAGTTTTCTCCAGAAGACTAAAGAAATTCAAGGCCAAATATCTAGTGTTGATTAAAACAATGCTAAGGTCATTGACAAACTTAGAGAGCTACAATAGAAAAGTATACTGAAACATAGATTTTGATTAAGGCTATGGCCATAGATATGCATATTTGTTCTGCCCCTGCTACTCAAATTAACTTAATATTCATATCTGGTTTATTTCTATTGCTGATATACACAAAAAATGATATCTAAATCTGTGAGAAGAAGCACTTTTCCATTTACATAAAAATGGACATTCAGAATAAATATGATTTGTGATAATCAAACCCCAAGTAGCTTTCAGAAAGAAAGAATGTGAAAATAGCTTATAGTTGTGAAAAGTGGTAATATTCAACAACTGAAATTCCATGTTCTTAAAATAAAAACTATTTTGTAACCTGTTTTATTGGAAAACATTCCAAAGCACCCTAATATGGTAATAATTTGTTGTGGTCTCGATACAAAATCTACTGTATTAATGCAGACATGGTCAGAGGTAAAATGATTAGATTATAAGAGCTATAACCTGATCAGTGGAGTAATCCATTTGATGCATTAATGATTTTAAAGAATTACTGTACTTGGTGGTAAATGTAGGCAAGAGGGGTGTGGTTAGACAGGGTGGATCATGAGGACACACCTTGGAGGATTATATTTTGTCCCTGGCTCCTCATTCTGTCTCCCTCTCTTCTTCCTTTCTATCATCAGGTGGCAGCTTTCTGCTGCTATGTTTTTCTTCCATGATGAAAGAAAGCCCACCTTAGCCTGGGCTCAGAGTAATGGGGTCAGCAAATCCTGGGCTGAAACTCTGCAACTTTGAGTTAAAAAAAAAAAAAACAACAAAAAAACTTTTCCTACTCTAAGTTGTCATGGTTAGTATTTTGGTCATAGATACTACCATCTGACTGATGCAGGTTTATATGATGTAGTAGTAAAGAGTTGCTGGTTTTTTGATCTGTGATATCTGCATGCAGTGTTCTTAAAAAGTGGGAATTGTCTCTCTACCACTTTTATCAATTAGGTCGCAAAAAGTTTTATAGCTATAAACTAAATGCTTTATATAAAAAATAGCAGCATCACATATAAACACAGATACTTTGAATACATGAAAAAGCAATAACTATAGATCTGTTTACTTTGGTAAAATTAGTTCTGCAAAAATAATTATAACTCTACACCTGATAATATTTCCCTCCTAAACTAACCTTATGTTAGATTTCTTTTTCTACCTCACCCACATTCTGTTCCTAATCATATCCCTTCACCCTTCACATGCTCAGGGTACAGGCGATGATTTATGGTACTGGATTTTTAACTACTTGTCTACATTTATGCTTTGCTATTAGATCTCTCTCTCTCTCTCTCTCTCTTGATAAATGCAGCTAACAAAAAACTTTGTTTATGGCATAAGATTGGGAAGAAAAAGGATTTGAAATAACATTTTGAATTTTCAAATAAAAAGTCACACAAAAGTCTAATTGAATTGTTACTTGAAATGAAAAGACAAAACAAAGGACATTTTGGTGAATATTTGGCCAGGGGGTTGGGGAGCTGGTCTCATTGGTCAACTACAATGATCTACAGCTATGCATAATAGGCTTCCAGGTCTCTAAATCTGTTCTACTCTGCAGTACTTTCCTGAGAAGGTGATATATTTTTTAAAAGTTTTATCTAAATGTCACCCTGAAAGCATACTATATTGAAGATCATTCCAAATGCAGAAGAGTAGAACCCTCCTGAAACCCCTTACTGACTTACACATCAACACACAGCATAGTCATAAGAGCAGTGTGAGGAATATTTCACTTAATAGCTTTGTCCTTAGAAGCACCTATAACTTCCAAATGCTACTATCTCAAATAACTTGATTTTCATCAGGAATTCCAGTTCATGTGGGCTGGATTACTGAAGCAACAAACAAACAATATAAACTGAGGACAGATGCCCACATAGACTTAAAGAACTCCTAGTATATTCTTATCACCATACACTCCTGTAGATACACTCAGGAGAACCTGCAAACATCTTGCATCAGACTGAAGCCAATATGAAAAGAATATAGAAGCTAAATAATACATAGAATAAAAATAAATACATAGAATATTCTATACATATTCTAAATACATATTCTAAATACATAGAATAAAAATAAATCCAGACACTCAGAATATGTTTTTTAAATCTTGGCTTCATTCAAATATGTTCTTGGAAAATTATGAGAAACTCAATGATAAATACGCAGAATATTCAGGTCAGTAACATAATTTAAATACACACATGCTCACACACACACCATAATTATAAAGACAAATTTTTAGTGTTTAATAATGGGTTGAAACTGTTCACTCCAAGAATTGCTATTTACTCTATTTGATATTATAATTTCTTCTACTATAGTTTTTAGCAAATCAGTTTTCACATCATAAAGTGCTCCCTGTCACTACCTCTTCATTCATAATTTATTCATATGTTTAGAATATCTATAGCCTTAAATTATCAGAGATATCTGAAATACTACAATTATAACTGCCCCTCAGAATCCTACAAAAAGCAAAGTCAACAGAAAGTTTTTGTTGTTGCTGTTGTTTGTACCAGGGGTTGAACCCAGAGGTGCTTAACCACTGAACCATCTCCACAGCCCTTTTTTACATTTCATTCAGAGGCAGGGTCTCACAGAGTTGCTTAGGGCCTCACTAAGTTGCTGAAGCTGACTTTGAACTCAGCCTCCCAAGCCACTGGGATTACAGGCATGCACCACAAAGCCCTACTATGTTAAGTATTTTAAAGGCAAATACCTTATTGTAAGAAATGCATTTAATTTTTTCCTTCCCCCCCACTTTAACTCCTCTATAAAGGATAAATAAGCCTTCAGTATTTTTAAAGAGTATGTGCTTTTTATAATTTAATTCTAGGGACTCTTTTAGAAAACATAGTTAAAATAAAAAACACCCAATATGATTCTGCCTTAAAAGGTATCATCAAAATACAGTTAGGAGAAATTATTTCCAATATTCTAAAGTACAGTAGGATGACTATAGTTTAGAACACTTTATATATTTGATGAAGAGCTATGAAAGGAGTTTGAAGCTTCCCAAAACAAAGTAAAAGTAGGAATGTCAAATATTTCCATTTTATCATGGCACTTTGTATACAAGTTTCAGATTATGACATGGTTTCCCATAAATATTTACAATTGTTATGTCAGATAAAATGCTAATAGACATTTTTAAAATCACCCATTCCTAAGAAAATATGACATAACTTAAATAATCCACGTTGTAGATCGCAGCATCAGTAGCAGAACAATCTTATATGGGCTGATGATTTGTGTCTAACAATGTTTTGCTTCAGACTATCCAAGTGTGTTTTAATCCCCCTCCAAAAATGTCAAATGAGTCACCAAAACTGAAACTCAATAATGAAGTCAGTCCCTCAAGTTTCTTTTAAAAAACTGGTCTTAACAATAAATGAGATCTGCCCTTTTGGACTGATAATCAGTCAACCTGAGGATCTGATCAAAATTTCTGCATCTCCCTCATCTCTGGTTCAGGAGCTTAAGGAATAATGCAAGACGTGTGGCACAGCAAGATCCAATGTAAAGAGCACAGGGATGACTACATATAGAGTGAAATTTCCTCTCCCTGACTTTTCCTAATAAAACATGAAAAAAAGAAAGAAAGGAAGGAAAAAAATAAAGAAAGAAAGAAAGGAATTTCAAGCACCTACACATGAATTTAATTTCAAAATAATTATTACAATATCTACACTCATAAGCTTTAAGGACAAGAGCCAGTAAGAGAGCATTAAATACACAGGGAAACCACTAGAAGTATGTCAGTCCTGATTGAAAAATCAAAACTCTACCAGGATGTTTTTAACTTTAGATGACTGTTTCTCAGTTCCTCTCTAAAGTCACTTTGGGATTAGCATTTTTAAGAATTCACTCCTTAAGAAAATTGACTTGACAAGTTGGTAAACAGATTCTCCAAGTACTACAGGTACTGTGAGTAGAATAGGAGATCAAGATAGATGTATCTCAGGTTAAAGTTTACACATTTGAAAAGCTTTTAAACATACTTTTCCTAGAAAAAAATTGTATCTCTGAAAAACAAATTGCTTTTTCATCTAATACTGGTGAATATGACATTCTAGCCACTGTAGTTCTTTCAATGGTATGTAGGCCAGAATTTAATGTTAAATTTTAAAAAAATGCAAGTATGAAAATTAGAAAATAAAGATTGTGTATTGTGTATCAATTTTGTGAATATGCAACTAGTAAAGAATTTGTTGTAATGTTTTCTACAGCAGCTTCATTATAGTGACCCTGACCTTAATCAGTATTTCCTTTAGCAAGGACTTCTGTATATATCCAGGGGGAAATAAATAAATTCTTCAAATAAAAAGTATTTTAAGGTAAACTCAGATATACTTCTGTCATTATATGTTCCTGTTTCAGCTATAAGGTTTTTTTTTTTTTTTTTTAGTATAACATCCTGGTAATATTGATACATTACATCAGTCAATAAATTTACCTATTCTAGAAGATCTCACTGCAAAAGCAATCTGATTTCCTGGGCCATATTGCCTACTATGTAGAGATAACTTAAATCAGCTTGAATGTATCTGAGTTGAGTTTCACCTACACCTGGGAATTGATCATAAATAGTTAAGAATAACCTAGGGTTGTTTCCATTTTCCCTCTAGAGTATAGAACTAAATTCAGAAAAAAATATTTGACATCAACTTAATCTAAACAAACACATTTTACCTCATCAAATCAGTATTCACATTTAATGAAGGATTCTCTATTGTTTTAATTAAGTATAATGTCCAAATAATCAAGTAGAAACTAACATTCTATAAGTTTTAAAACATATCTCCACAAAAATATGTTTTTCATATCCAGTGTGTTTGCTCATATCTTTAGTCAATTTATTTTTTAGATAAGTTAAATCTTTAGGCATTGTAATAAAAGTTAAATGTAGATATTTACTTTGCATTTAAGATATTTGCAGTATTATTTGAAGGAAAGAGGTAATTACTTAATATAAGGAGTTCTGCAATCCCATTCTACAAATTGTGCTCAAATCTAGCCCATTTGATCTACATCACAAAGATCAGATATGAAAAGACACAGGATCAGGGAAGCAGGCTTTCAATCTGGTACTTATGACTGTAATATAAAGTTACTCTCTAAAATAGAGACGATGGGACTTTAATGAACCCATCCATCTAAATGTACAGCAAACCCAACTAAATGCTCTAATATATATATATATATATATATATATATATATATATATATATATATATATATATATTAATATTCCTAGGGCATCTTACATTATACAAGATAAATTGTTCTGTTATGGTCCCTTGAAAATGTGTTATGACTTCTGCTTATGAAATAACAGTTAATTATAAATTAGTATTACATGTTTTCATGTAGAAATCTATCCAAATATAAAATACACATATATGTCTATATTCTAATCACGCTATTGACTTCTTTACTTATTAATGGAAACTTTTGAAGTATAGAATATTTGTTAGGTCCTGAAATTTAAAAAAAAAAAAAAGAACATCTACTATTCATTTTTACCCCTTTTTGGGAACTAGAAGACACTCAAACCCTTCTTTAAACTTTTACTTAAATTTAATTCTTTGAAGTAAGTTTGCAATTCTTGGAACTATGTAAGTATAGTAACTTCACTTTAGAAACAAAGTTTAAAGCAACAAGACTGTGTTTTTAGTGCTTGGATGTTTTAGAAACAAAAACTAAATGAACTGTGAAGTTTGCAAATGGTTTCACAATAATTTTTGTCGATGGCTTTAATATTAACATTCTGCTTAACATACTGTATAACACAGTTATGCAAAACATTGTCATTGTGCGAAACTGAGTAAAGGCTGGATGAGATTTCTCTATATCATTTCTTATAACTGCCTATAAGTCTATAATTATTTTAAAATTATAAACTTATATCACAAAATTATAAATAAAACTATGGCTTTTTCCAATGTAAACAAAACATCATATTTGTTACCTTATAAATTACTTTAACATTTAGAATTTCTAAAACTTCATATTAGCCACTTTGAAGGTAATCACTTAAGTTTACTCTCACCCAGTATATAATTAACTTTATAAAATATCATATGCAAAAAAATAGCTTAGTTTATCATATCAGATTTGAAAATATGGATGTTAGATTATGCAAGGAGACATTTCAATTTGGAAGATCATAAAAAATAATAGTAGCAAAAACTCCTATGAAGAATTAAAATCATGAAAAGTTACACAGGTTTCTGATTCGAATACTTTGTTTTATTTAGCAGTGAGAATATTTGCTAACATCATTACAACATCACTGAGAAATTTTAATTTCATCAGAAAATGAGATTATTCTCTGAATGTTAAAAGTATTAAACCCCAAATGTGTATCATGCTGACAGTTTATCTCAAAGAATCTCCAGAAGAGCATCATAAAATATTACTAGAGTATAAAAAATTACTAATCTAGATTAATCCAGCACTTCTTCACTAGAGATTAAATACACTATTTTATTTCACCAATTAACTTCATTACAGAATACAAATCATCTGCATTCATTTGTACATAGGTGAAACCCTTAAGAAAAATTTTATGGCTAGATGACAAATCTTACTATTTTAAGGGTAAAATTTGGATTTTTAATATTCCACTATCTTTTTTTCTTAACTTTAAATACAATTGTCACATCTTCCTGGAAGACTTCATTTTCTTTCCCACCTCAATTCAAGGGCCAAGTTAATTTTTCTAACTATCATAGCTCTTACCTTATCAGATGGGATAGTTATTGGTATATAACTTTTAAAAATATTTTGAAAACTTAAGTTTAGAAATTTTGTGCTTGTGTGTACATGTGTGAGAGAGATTATTCACATCACCATTTCAAAAACATATTTGTATTTCTGATGATATTCCTTAGAGAAAGGCATTATATGAACAGTAGTCAACATTTTATTTCAATAATAGTTTTATCACTGCAATTTAAATAATTCCATTATAAAAATGCCATTATTGAAGAGGAATATCTCCTCACAACTAAACTAAGTACAGATTTTATTGATTAAATCTGTAGCAGTTCAGACTTTAGAAACATATAATCTAACCCTCCATAAGTTTCCATCTTTAACATTGTGCCATGGTTTGTTGAAGTGCAAGACACACATTATAGGAAAGGATAATATAAGTAATGTGACTGAACTGGATCTTACCTCAAATTATTTTTAAAGGCCAAGATGAGTGAACATAGTTTTTGCATGAGGCAAAGATTTTTCTTTAGTGTTAATTTGCAATATTCTATTACAACTCCACCATATAATCCATATCTGGTTCATAAAGCTTATTTGGGCATTTGACCTACAAGAAACACTGAGTATATATAATTATGCATATAATTAAAGAAATAACCACAAACTTTTAGAATTGTAGTACAATGTTTAACAAATATGTGAAAAGAAAGTCTCCAGAAAGTAGGACCTAATGTCTCTACTCATTCAATTTGTCTTATCAGCAGATTCCCTGAGAAATAGAAGACAAATTGGCCCTTTAGATAGATGTGGACTGAAATTTCTTAGACCTATAGTGATATATTCACAGCTGCATAGTAAAGTACTTCATTTTGAAAATGAAAAAAATGGATATGAGAAAATATATTTTAGGATTTCAAAAAATTGAACCTATTATTTTCAGAATACTGAATAAAAGAGTAAGTGAATTTTTTTGTGTGTGTTTGGTTACTTTTGTCATAGATCAAGTGTATATAACAAATTGTACAAGATTAGTTAGTACAATGAGAAAACTCATGATGCAGGAAAAACCTGTCAGGAATATTCAACATATCACCAAGTTTGCATGTTTAAAATCATGGTAAACTATATGTCATAGTTCTTTTTTTCAGAAATTGTTCATTTTTCTATCTTCACTTTTTAATGAAAATGACAATAATTCTAGTTATTTAAGAAAAAATGTCAGACATCATAGTTCTATTCATTAGAGAGGGCATTTGTGGATTCCTTTTCCCTTTCTGAGCCCAGTTACAAAGAACCAGCCTTGGGAGGAAAGACATGAGAAGATAAAGATGACCCGGAAGTCACAGGAGAAGGCAGCATGGACACAGTTTTGCAGGGCCTGTAGACAAATAAACATCGCCAAGTTCTTCCATAGCAGCAAGAACCCTGTGGGTGTTTATGCATTTATAGCCCTGACCACACCTCCCACCCAGGGAATGGCAAACACCAGGTCCCTACTGCTGTCAGAAGCCATTCTGCATCCACTTAACTAGTGATCTACTGGATCTGGGCAGTATTACAGAGTGCAGATGAGAGAGACACCTGCTTTTCATTTTTAACAACTGGAGGCAAGAGGCAAAATTATAGAACCTGGCCAGTTGGCCCGATGTAGGAAGATGAACTGTGAAAGGCCAAGAGTGAAAATTTCCAAGAGCTTGCCAGGGCACAGGAAGTCATATATATCTTGTTTGATGAAAATGTGACATAAATTAAAGGACACTGTACTCTAACTTGTGTGCCATTAAGTTCAGATAAAAATGGGCAAAACCAACCAAGAGTGAAAACCTTTTTTTGGTGGATGGTATGAATGACTTCAAGTAAATATTTAAGACCCACATATTTTTCCTTTTTTTTCTTCTTCTTGGAGAACTTAAGACATACACACAAAAGAATGCTTATGACAATGTGAGACACCCAGATTAAAAAAGAAAAAGAGCTCCCATGCACATAGCACCCAGCTCAAGGTAAGAAAGTGTCAGAATTTCTGAAGCTCCCAGAGGAACCCTCTGGTTTACATCTCTCTCCCCAAAGAGGTCACCATTATTCTGTATTTTTTTAAACCATTGTTCTTGTAGTAGTTTATGTTGCTTATTATAGTATGCTTTTGAACTTTTCAAAAAGCATGTATCTTTGTGGGATGTGCTGTTTTCATTCAACATTATGTTCCTGAGATGCAGTTTGCTGACATGTATAGTTCTAGTCTTTCATTCACATTGTTTCATTCCATTTTGTAGATGTACTATTTGTTTCCTTATTCTATCAGCATTCCATGCTGTTATCACAGACAAGTTGCCATGAACACTGATATGCATGTCCTTATGCCTGTGTGTCAGGGCTTTCTCTACTTGTCTAATAGTGAACTTGCTTGGTGACAGCATATATGCATCTTCAAACTTATTCTATAATTTCAAATTGCTGTTGAACCATTAATGACAACTGAAAAGTTCACCAGTCTCATAAAATGTTCCATGTTTCCCTGTCCAAATAATGATTTAAGCATGGAATAATGTTCACATGGAAAAATGCTCACATGATACAAAAAAATTGAATAGTTCCTTATTGATTACTATATTAGGTAATACTTATTTGCAGATTATGTAAAAACTTATTTTGTGACTTAACATTGTTATCTACTCTACATCAAAAACCTTGGTGCCAATCAGGAAATGTGTCTCCCTGACATTGTATGGAAAATTCATACTTTTCGAGTCACAAGAACGCAAGTATAATTTCTATTTTGTTTATTTAAAAGTCCATGTTTACATCAAGATGGCTCTAGAACTAGCAGATAATAGAACTCTACCAAATCCCACTCTCAGGGGTAAGTGTACATTCTGGTTAAGACATGAATAAGCAACTAATCTTTAGAACCAAAAACCTGCCCACCTACAAGAATAAAAATGATCACTGTTCTTCGTTCATAATATATTGACAATTCATTTCATAAAATGTTTTATGGAGACTAAATGAGATAATAAGTATAAGGCCTCCGATACAATACTCACTATAAAATAGAAATCCAATAAATTTCAATTGTCCTTATTTAGAAGCCACTGACTCATAAATCACTAATGTTTAGGGCCACTCTGATAAATAGCTGACAGCTATAATAGAGCCAATAGCTATAATAGCCATGTCATAAAAAGAATAACATTCTTCCCTCAGTTTTAGCCTAATTAATAAATTATTGGGTTTTCTGAGGTTTAACAATACATACACTTTCCATACATACATCATACATATATAGGCATATGTCTGTTATCTTAAAACTGAATTCAAGGTCACTACACTTATCTATATCTTATAAAATCATGTGTATGTGAAGTTAAAAGCATCTTAATATAACCATTCTAGATGTTCATCATCACTCACAAGTCCCAGAATGATGATGTTGGATGACCATCCAGACCATAATTCAGATCCTTTGTCAAAGCTTGGTGCAGAGTAAATGGAAGGCCTGGCTCATTTTCACCCTTCACTGAGGATGCCAGTAAGCACTCATGCAAAACATATGTTACAATCTTGAAGAATGTATTTTGTCCTTTTCGCTGTGCCCTTTGTTGCCTCTCTAATGACATTTTTCATGAGGAATATCAACTTTTGCACACTGCAAAATTGAACTAGCATGTTTTTTTTAAATCCACATAATTTTGGTGGGTGCTTCAGCTCTTGTGAAGTTTTAAGATAGTTGTTTAGTTCTTATTTAGGTTACAGACTGTTCATCCAAGGATTAAATTCTATATTCAAGTACAGCATCAATAGCAATCCTATGGCTGTTATTTATACATCACTTCAGTCTCAAAAGCACTTAAGTTGCTTATAGATGCATACAATATATCAAGATAAAATACTGAAACTGTGTAAAAAGAGCCTTTGGAATACTAAAACAGGAAAGTAAAGCAGTGCTGCGAATGGGATTAGTGAACGAATGAAAAATCTTTGCTCAATTAAGGTAGAGCACAAACTTGACTTTGAGTTTTCTAATAGACATGTGAAAAGTAGAAAATATAACCAGGAACAAGTCCAAACATAGTACAAGCAAGTCATTAGAAATGAATACCAATAGAAAGAAATGAAGAGAAAATATTTCCTTGGTCCCTCATAGAGTATTTCACCATGATGGCAAATGCACAGCTCTGTCCAAAACCATCCTGCTGGACCCAATGTGAAGGGTCTGTTCCTGATGGTCTTCCTTAATCCTGAAATAGAATTTAGATTGTATGGCAAAATGGATGACTGCATTTTCTCCAGGCCTTCTTCAATAAATATTATTTCTCTTAGCCAAAGAATCTGAAAGGTATCGAGCTGTACTGAATTTGAGATTGTAGTCCCTGACAAGTGCCAAGAAAGCTGCAATTCAGTGTTTTCACTTACAGACAGTCTTATAATCTAAAAGTCAACTAAATTGTCTGTAGCACAAGCATCCTCATATGGAAAGAAGGAACCAGATAAAGCTGGTCCTGAACAAATGACTCAATTTCTGACTAAAAATGTGTACAGGAAGGGCTGGCAGTCAGAGTGAAGACTCTCCTCGGAAAACAATTTGGGTCTATCTTAATGCAGAGAAAAATGGAGGCAAAACTCAGTACCCACACTCCCTAAAGCAGGGTGGCAATAATTTGTGTGTGTGGGGGGGAACCTTATACTAAAAATGGCTTCTTGGATGTTAGAAAAGAAGAAGAAAGGAAAGATACCTTTTGTAGTAACAAAACTACTTGAAATACTTTCCAAAATAAACCTCTGGCAAAATATCAAACGTGGAAATAGCCTGCTTGATATATGAAATAACCAGCTGTTAAATAATCAAAACTTTAAAGATAAAAAGCGTTTGTTGTTTTGACTGAAAAATTAATAATGTAGATTGGCTAAAAGTGGGAATTTTAGGGCCTGGATTAAAACAGTCCATAAGTCTATTTTTTTAATTCTCATTTTTTATATAAAATTAACATGCAAAATTGAAGATTCTTATCTAGAACTTGTATCACTAAGTTCCCCATAGGATCTACTTCACCCTATCATGTAGAACCTGGTCCAGTTTCACTCCCTTTTTCTTAATCTGCCTGGCTCCTTAAACCATGGAAGTTTGGGCTCCCAGTGCATGTCCTCTGCACAATGAAATATGAGAAAGCAGAAAAACACAAAAGAAGAACAAAGTAAAAGTTTCTACTTTTGACTCTAAAAGCTGACAGAGAGGCCTAGGTTCAACAGAAAAATGTTGCAAGGTTATTGCTAAAATCATCCTTCCAAGACTTTACTAAAATATGACTTGTAATGCAGCAGGGCAGTAGATTGCCAGCTTTCTTAAAATGTGAAAGGAGTTTATGAAAAGGAAATTTGATTAAAACAAAATTACCTTCTCTCACATTTAATAAAGAACAAAACTTCTGTAACATTTACAAACTCCGTGGGTTGGTTGTAATAAAACTGAAGTACCCTGTTTGACTTTTGCTCTCATTCATTCCACTTCCAACCTGGCCCCTATCACTTTTCAAACAGCCTAGCTAGGATTTTCCAGTTCAAAAACATCTGTACATTGTTTATCTCTGCCTAGACACTGACCACTCCTTAATTTTTTAAACAATATCTTTAACCTTATTTCTTTTTTTATATGGTGCTGAGGATTGAACCCAGTGTCTCTCATGTGCCAGGGGAGCGCTGTGACACTAAGCCACCATCCCAGCCCCACAATCTTAATCTCTAAGGTCCCACTTTAATTACAAGTTTTTTTTTTTTTAAAAAAAAAAAACACCTTACATACATGCCTTTGATAAAGCAAGTTTCTCTCCCACAATGTGCAACTTTCTGATCAGTTCTATGTTTTTAAATCATGGAACCTATCCTAATTTAGAAATAGCTTATTTATGTGCTTTCCTACTTGAGTTCTATTTCCTCTGGTGTACTCTAAACTTGTGAGGCTAAAACTCCATCTCTCTGGATCACTTTTTAATTGTCATAATTTAGTACTGGAGCATAAGGAAAACTAAAAAACTATTTGTTGACTGTGGCTTATTTTCCCCAACACCAAGTTCACCTAGCCCCATGTGCCCTTATAAATTCTTAACCATAGTTAATTTTGCTTTAATGAAATATATTGACATTACGTGACACATGATTACACTGTCTCCCTGTATTTTCCCAACAATAGATTTGAGAACTTGTTTGGAGATTGTACATTATGTATAGTTCTGATAGAATCGTGATTAAATACCACTTCTCTTTATTTAGAAACCTGCTCTTTCAAGGGCTGAGTGGGACAAACTTGGGAAGAACCTAGATCACTAGAGGAAGAATATGTCACTTGCCCACTTTGTCCTAACTTGATTATATCTTTTGGCTCAGTAGCAGAGAAAGAGCAAAACACAGCTAAGTGAAACCCCTAGAAGTGCCAGGCCCAAGAAGATGTACTGTAAGTGGAAGGGGCAGGAATATTCCAGGGAAGAAGAAATTAACAGAGAAAGAGAAAACAGGGCACCAGGACCACATTTACCATCATGTAAGAGCAGCTCTTTAATGGACACAAATCTATGACACCATGGTGTTAAGACAAACCCTGACATTAGTGTAGAATTATCTGTATGCATTAAACACTTTTGCTTTTGAGATTTTAATAACTTCTTAGATATGGAAGAACCCCATTTTAGATATTAAAAGGGGTGGAATATCCAAATTATTATCTAAAATGCAGAAAAACTCTTTATTAAGGGTGAAAAAAGGATTGGAAGAAATTTTAAATTTTTGAGAGTAAAAAAAAAAACACTTAAGCAGATGTGAATAATTGTATATATAAAATGTAGCATTAAATACTTTCTCAGTGGATCATAGTCTTTAAAGGAGTAAATTTTCAGTGGTGGCCCTGTTTCTCAGTTCAATTTCTATTTTCATCTCTGATATTCATACACACCTAGGCAAACCTGGACACAGCTGCTACTGTTATAGACAACTTTTATTAAAGTTCTTATACACACCTGCATGTCATGCATGAAAAATCAAGCTTTTTGCTCATTTCACTTCTTTAAAATCATGTAACTATAACATAATTAGGCATTCAGATATTCTATCTTTTCTATAAACTGATATTCTTAGAATATATTACCCAACCTTGTCAAATATACAAAAAGACTATATTTAAAGGTTAGAAGAAATTAAATCAGCTTTAACTTGTTTCTAACCCTTTAGTATGTTCCGGGTATTTGTGAATGTGTGTGTTATTTCAAGGTTAACACAAACTTTGGAAGACATTCATTAAGTGTTGTCTACCAAGGGTTTTCTGATTTTTCTTATTATTTTAAAGTCTCAGAATAATCTGGGTTTAATTCTTGTTCTTTGGTTAATCTGCCCATATTTAACACATAAACACACATATGTACCCCTGGTACTGACAGCACAGATTTCAAATGATGTTACCTGAACATCTTATAAACATGTTTAAACTTGAAGTGTAATCATGTGTCATGTAATGTCAATATATTTCATTAAAGCAAAATTAGAGCACTCTATTTTCAAATGCCAATAATGTAGAGACTGATCCACTGAAAATATCAGAGCAATAATTAAATAAATGTCAATAGAATGCCCTTATAATTTTTAAGCCCAAGTTTCATAAAGGTATGAGGTATACAAATTTCAATTCACATGATATCAATACTTACAAGTGTTTTCTGGTATTAAAAACATGAAAAAAAATAAAATTCCATCAAATTCAAATTTATTTTGTTAGGTGGAAAAAGAATTTAGTGGGAATCCAGTGAAGTTTTTGCATTTAGTTGGAAAATACATAAACATTTCAAAAGAGTCAATCAGAGTAACATACATCTGACATACAAAAAGTGGACTACACACAAGAGGGGCCATAACTCTGACTATGCAGGAGAATTAGGAAATCTGTTTCCATTAAACCCAGGGAATTTTAGCTGTGACTTCGTCTTTGATGTTGGAGGTCACTAAAATAAAAACTCTAAATAGGTTTTTCAATGGAGTAGCTCAGAAGAAAAAAAAATTTCACTCACAATCATAGTCAAGTTTCTAGTCATTACAAACCATAAGCACATGGGATGACATTTCTTCCTTAACAGTGAGATTTCAAATCAACTATGTACTTTCAGTTACAAGTGTATTTATTGTTTTTGTATTATGTATATGTCTCTGTGCTTAGAGGAAGTGTAATTAAATGCAGAAGATTTAAAATGATAGAGAAAGTTTGGTATTAAAAATGAATGAACGTGTATTTGGAAACATAAATCTTTAATATTTAAGAAAATATATCCCATGACAGTAATAATTTCAAAGGTTAAATATCAAATGCACTAATGAGTACTTGAATAGGCATTTGATTTTAAACCTTTTGCTAGTATTATAAATACTATTGGCACATTCAGTAATATTTTGGGGCTATTTTTATTCTTACAAAACAATATTGTCATGGAAATTTGTTGACGATGACAACTCAGACTTAATTGTACAATATAATACTATTAGAAATGCTGGTGAATAAAGAGGATAGCATAATTTCAAATTTAAAGTATGCAGATAAGTGATATAGGCAGGCATCCTATTTTATGTTGGTATCTTACTATTGTATATTGTTTGGAAATAGCTAGAATAGTTTGGGATTATTGTATTTGTTAATTCCATGTATAAAAATTATATGAATTAGAAAAAATATATTTTCATAAAATAGAAGCAATTTCAAAAAGTTATAAAAACAAATTTCAAATTATTTGAGCATATTTTACATTTGTAAATAATATCAAATATACTATTCATTACCCATTAAAATTGCTAAAGATTTCTAATATTTATAAATAAAATAAAATACTATTACTAATGAAAAACCTAAGAAAGTTTTCTGAATCTATCATTTTAAAAACATTGGCTAGAAAATGTTACAAATAATTTTCAGAAGTTTTCTCTGTACAACAGAGGCAAAAAATTATAAGAAAACTCTTTGTGGTGGTGCGGGGGAGGTACCAGGGATTGAATTTAGAAGAACTCCATCACTGAGCCCTCATATCTCAGCCCTATCTTATATTTCATTTAAATCCCAGCTCTCACTGAGTTGCTTAGCACCTGGCAGTTGCTGAGACTGGATTTGAACTTGGAATTCTCCTGTCTCAGCCTCCCAAGATGCTGGGATTACAGGCGTGCCCCACCACACCCAGCTAAGAAACCTGCATTTTTCATTTTAAAAAGATATTATTTAACAGAGGAATAATTTATCACCTTTCATAAAACTTGTAAAGTTTAAAGGAACTTCAAGATATTGTGTATTTTATTTTCTAAAGCAGGTTTGATCAGCTCCAATGATACTTATTGATCTGCAATGATACTTATTGACCTGAAACATCCATCCACCTACATCCTCTATGGAAATTAACTTTTCAAAGCTTTCCATCAAATTACACATGACCATGTCCTTTATTAGTTATATTCTAATTACAGAACTCAACAGGCTACATTTAGACTGACAAGTGTTTATGCTTACTATAACATATTCAAATAATTGTTTTTAATTTATAAAATAGTATTCTTTCCTTTTGCCCTATAGACAGAGCAAAGATGAGACTCATTATGAAATAATCCCCAACAGAGAAAATGTTTATGTGATCTTAGTCGTATGCTCATTTTTAATGAGAGGTAATTGAAAGTTTCTTTAAATTGCCTTTTCTTAAGGGAGTAGGAAAAAAGAAAACAGATGTTTTCATCACAAGCATCATTTACCAAGCAACTCAAAATGCATGACATTTTATATTAACCAATAAAGCAAGTAGAAGAAATTTGATGGCCTAAATTTGTGCTGTATAAATTTATTACCATTACTCTCACCTGGACTCCCAGTGGTGCCTAGAAAAAGTTTCTGTGTTTCTTTTCAATGCATTGCTTTTCAAATGACTATTTCAAGCTGTCCCCATATTCAGTGCTCTGAATTCCCCTCCACTTTTCGAACTCTTTGCTTTTTCCTTCCTTGAGTCAGATAGAAGCCACAAAACAGAAAAGTGTGTTGCAGCTGCTCTCAAACTCAAGCCAAGCTGCATTATAAACACTTCTGCCATCTATTCAGAAGCATTATGTAATCTATGATTCAGTTTCTCCCTTCTTAAATTATCCCCATATCACCCTTCTCCAGATTCTGGATTTCTGCTAAATTCACAAGAGGATTATCAATATTCCTGATCCTAAATCCCCATTCGTATAACTTTGCAGAGTTCAATTGCATTGCTTCTTTCATGACCCAACCAAAACAGCTGCATCCATTACTAAACTGAAAAAGCTAGTCACCTTATTTTCTCTATCTTAGACATCATTTCTTGACTGAGACAACTAAACACAATCTGGCAGACATTTTTTTCTTAATATACATACACACACACACACACACACACTATATATATATATATATATATATATATATATATATATATATATATATATATATATATATTGATTTTCATGTGCTACAGTCTGGTTTTCCTAGGGAAGAGAATGTCAGATGCAGATTAGCAGAAAAAAGATTAGTTTTATAAAATCCCCTTGGAATTAATGCCTAGGAGAGAAGGAGCAAATAAAGTCAATAAATGGAATAAAGTCAATAAAATGGGCAATTTTCAACCTATAGAGGTAGCTGGAGATGGGAAGACACTTCAGAATTTTTTTACAGCTCATTCCAAATTGGTGCAAAGAGCCTGGGCCTTATATGCCCACATCAGTCAGCCAGGATTCCCCACTTAACAGAGGTCAGTGTTTTTGAGATAAGACAGATGAAAGAAATTAAAGGGATATGAACAGGAAAAGAAGAACTCAAAGTAGCACTATTTGTCAACAATATGATTCTATATCTAGAAAAGCCAAAAAATTACAACAGAAAACTTTTAGAACTAATAAATGAATTCAGCAAAGTCACAGAATATAAAATCAACACCTCTAAATCAAAGATATTTCTGTATATCAGGGACAAATCATCTGAAAGAGAAATGAGGAAAACTACCCCATTTACAATATAATCAAAAATAAAAAATAAAATACTTGGGAATCAGTTTAATGAAAGAGGTGAAAGACATGTACAATGAAAAGTACAGAATGTTAAAGAAAGAAATTAAAGAAGACCTTAGAATATAGAAAAATCTACTTTATTCTTGTATACACAAAATAAATATTGTCAAAATGACCATACTACCCAAACACTATACAGATTTAATGCAATTTCAATCAAAATCCCAATGACATTGTCATAGAAATAGAAAAAGCAGTCATGAAATTCATCTGGAAAAATAAGAGACCCAGAATAGCTAAAGTAATCCTTAGCAAGAAGAGTGAAACAGGAGGCATCACTATACCAGACCTTAAACTAATAACTACAGAGCAATAGTAATAAAAATGGCATGGTATTGGCACCAAAATAGACTTTTAGACCAATAGTACAGAGGACATAGAGGCAAACCCACATAATTACAGTTATCCTATGTTAGACATAGGCGCCCAAAAACTTATTGGAGAAAAGAGACTCTTTAACAAATGGTGCTGCGAAAAATGGTAATCCATTTGCAATAAAGTGAAATTAAGTCCCTATCTCTCCAATGCACAAAACTCAATTCAAAGTGGGTCAAGGACCTAGAAATTAAACCAGAGATCCTGCGCCTAATAGATGAAAAAGTAGGCCCAAATCTCCATCATGTCAGATTAGGCACTGACTCCCTTAATAAGACTCCTGTAGTGCAAGAATTAAAATCAAGAATCAACAAGTGGGATGGATTCAAACTAAAAAGTTTCTTCTCAGAAAAAGAAACAATCAGACAAGTGAATAGAAAGCTTACAGAATGGGAGCAAATTTTTACCACAGGCAAATTAGATAGCAGAAGTATATCCTAAAGATTAGTGCTCTAATTCTAGTCACTTATTTATGAAACCTATTTACAGAATTCTTTGGCTTTTCTTCCTGCACATCCTTCTCTTTCCCAAGCAACATCATTACCACATTTACTTTTTTCCTTGCTTCACACAGAAAAACTAGAATATCTTGTTTAATATTTAACAAGATTCAACTTACTCTTTTTTTGAAATCTTTCAGTGAGTTCCCAGCACCCTTCAGATAGGGCAAAATGTTATTTTGACTGACTCCCAAAGCTCTGCATATTATGATCCACAGTGGTTCCAAAAATTTATCTCTAATGTTCTTATTCAGGTTTCTTCCCTAACCCCTTTCATGGGACTAATCTTTATTTTTAAATCTCAGCGTAAGGACATTTCCTAAGAAGTCATCATTTATCAAAAGTTTTTATTAAGAGTAGTCCAGGAATTTTGCTCATGAATCTTATTCCATTTTGTGTTTATTTAAATGACAATTATTTACTTATTTAATATCTTTTTTTTCCTTGACTGTAAGTTCCCAGAGGGCAAAGGAAAAATGTATGTGTGTGTGTGTTTGTGTGTGTGTGTGTGTGTGTGTGTGTGTGTGTGTGAGAGAGAGAGAGAGAGAGAGAGAGACAGAGAGAGAGAGAGACAGAGAGAGAGAGAGAGTTTTCTTTGAACAAAAAAGCAAGAATAAAGAATGTTCATATGGTGATTTGAAAATGTGTTTGCATTTTTAACTTAGCACTTTCTTCCTCAGAATTCAATACTGATATCATAGGAGAATAAGAATAATTTAGATTGAAAATAAATTCTGATTTAGTCAATAGGCAAGATTTAGAATTAGGATTAGTTTCAAAGGCCTATAGGGAGATAATGGGATGGATTAACCTATATTACCTGAGGGCAGGAGAAAATCTCAATGAAAAATAGTAGAAGTCAGAAAAGTCAGAAAATAACAAAAAAGATTGTTAAATACTTTGTTTACTAAAACCCTTGGTCTTAGTAATAATATAATTATATTACCTTAGTAATTATATTAATTACTAATCTCCAAAATAAGTATGGATAAATTTTTTATGGCAAAATATCTAAATACTATCAAGCAAAGGGAAACAAGACTGACCTTGACCTTCTTGATGATCAGAAGTCTGAAGGGATAAATAATAGTGTGTAGATGTAAAAAGAAAATAAAAAACTTGCCCCAAAATCACTTGGCTAAAAAGTAATATGTTTAAAATTTAAACTTATTTCTTTCTGACCTCAAATGTGCAATATTCTAATATCTGAATGTAATCCCAAATAAGTGTGGTTATCAACTGATTTACATTTTTTCCAAGGACCAATGCATTAAGCACTACCTATCCTGAATCTAGTTTTAGAAATTTAAGTGGAAGGAAAGAAAAACAAAAATATTTTCAAAGAAAGTTTTTCTTTGAAATTCTGTTCAGACAATACAATGATTCAAAGGTTTCAAAATGGGAAGCTAAATATGTAAGAGGGTGAAACATGATGGTTTTAGAAATCACCTACAAAATGAGATGGAAATTTCTATCAAAACTGCTGCCTTCTGATGAGAGGGTGCCAATGGATAACATGCACAGGTCTCCAGAGGCACATGCTAATTACACGACATATCAAGGTATTGCTATGCAAAATACTGTGCAGTGTGGCATAGAGATGATTCAATATCCCTTTATTTAATTGCTATTAACTAATGTGTGCTTTAGAAAGAAAAAACATCAAACACTACATCAACAGATTTCTTTAATAAAGTGAGGTAGGGAGTGTTTCTTGTTTCTTTTAAATAGTCTGCTGGTTCCCTTCAATGACATTAAAGAGAAAACCTACTATAGCACAGCACATCTTCAGAATAGAATTTATGCTTCAAGTATCAAATTAAAAAACTATTATGTGAGTAATCTGTTATGAATATCATTGGGATAATCCATGCTGAGATAACACTTGTGTATTTGCCTTGGGACATTGTCTAGAATATTTGATACTGAGAAGGCTTAATATCAAAGTGGATTTTAACACAGGTGCATGAATAAAAAAACATAATTTTTTAAAATGAAAAATATGTCACACACAGTCCTAGGAAGAGAAGATACTTCAACTAGTTCAGTTCAGGAAGAAAACTAAATAATTAAATGCAATAATATAGTTTAGCTTCAAAAATAAAAGCATGTAGAAATCTAGGATTTTTAAAAAAATTTATTTCCAAATAAAGGGGCATTATGAGAAAAGGGAGATGTATGAGTCAATACCTTAGCTAGGGCTAGAAGAAACTATTATTAGGCAAGTTTTGTTTTGTTTGGAGGAGTGGGAGTAAAAGACTTCAGGGGACCAAAGAATGAAATTTTAACACAGAGAGTTGAAGTAGCAAAGTCTTACATGTTTGACCCACATTATTATTTGAGAAAAATCATAGGCAGTTTGGTTGGCTGGCACATAGCCCATGAAATGGACCATAATGAGTGATAGCTGAAAACAGGTCAGGTCTACAAATGTCACACCAAGAAATTTTCACTTTTTTTCATGTCACAGAAAGAAATCAAAAGGGCATTGTTGCAAGTCAATGGCATATCACCAAAAAAAAGGGATCCAAGTTAGTACACCAAAGGGGAAAAACAAAAGAAACAAAAACTGACCTATAGCAGATGAATTACAAACTAGACTTGCATGATTAAGCTGAAAAGTAAGTACTGTCCCCATTCTGAAAATTTCCAAGAAACAGCACTGCTGCCAGTAATTCATTATTTAACACTGTTCCACAGAGAAACAGACTTTTGCTATTGTTCTTTTGGTTTTGAGAGTACTTCTCTGCAAGAATCTATAATGCAATTTACACATCTTATCTCATAACATCAGTATAGGTGACTTGCTAATCTCAAAAGAACAGAACAAGGTAATAAAAACAGGAGCAATTTAGTTCTCCAGAATAAACCAGGTAAGCTATTTGAGAAGGAGATTATATTGAAATTTCAAACCACTGTTTTATCTGACAGTATAATCGCAAACAAACAGGTATTTAATATTTTTTTACCAGAAAATGATTTAGAGAACAACTTAAAGTTCATAATTTTGCCTTATTCATAGCAAAATGCTATCAGGCACAGCCGTCCCCTTCAAAGGCCACTGAAAATCACTCATTGAAACACTTTGGTAGAGAGAGAAAAACACTCACCAATGAACGTATTTATGCTGCTTTGTAAAGGGTGTGCCTCTCCCATCAAAACGTATGGGGACAAGAAAGATAGTGGAAGGCAATGGACATTGTCACCCCAGGTACATATATGACTGAACATATAGTGCGATGTTACATTGTGTACAATCAGAGAAATGAAAATTTGTGCTGTAATTATGCACAATGAATCAAAATGCATTCTTCTGTTCATAAGTACTTAATTAAAATAAATAAATATTTTTAAAAAGTGAAGTCTTTTTCATTCTCTCTTGAATTTGGACTGCCCACATGGTTATCTTTGACAAGTAGAATTTGGTAAACACATGTTTTTGGACTTCTGAGCTCAGGTTCCGTAGGTTCTATTTTCTCTCTTGGTACCTAGTTTCATACAAATAAATACAGGCTTTGCTGCTGGAGATGATGGACACACAGAGAAAGAGGAGAGATACAGATAAAAAGTTCACATGGGGGACCTGAATCCTACCTCCATAAATGAGGACAAAGAGATCCATCGGCTCCCATGAAAATCCTATTGGGCATAGTTGAGCTATCTGTGCTCACTCTTGCCCAAATTTAAGTCCCATGGAATGCTGAGCAATAAGCATTTATTACTGAGAGCTATTAAATTTTGTGATACCTTCTTACACAGTGAAATTCAAATAATATGCTTACTGCTACCTGTTCTGTGAAAAATCCCAGTGGCAGCACACACTCAGGCAGGAAATATCCGGAGGCTCAATTAGCACAAAAATGTCAGACCACATTGGCAGAGGCAAAGCCACATTGTCAGACCTCACAGGATAAACAGAAAGTGGACATAGCAAGAGCAGCAGAAGATCCATAGACTTCTCAATATTTACATCAAGAAGTGAAAGCAGTAGTGCACATATCCTGGACAGCAATGTGTGTATGGTACAGCTCAGTCAGACCAGATCAAGCAGCAATCATGGCATGAGAAAGATTTTAGAAAATTCTTTGAGTATATATCCTGATAAAATTGCTATTTTTATTCCCTTAAGAGAACAAAGGAAAAACAAAACAATAAAAATTTCTCCCAATTATGCTGCAATAAACATTGATTGTGACTGTGTCCCTGTAGTATGCTGTTTTTAAGTCCTTTGGGTATAGATGTGTCCATCTACATCTAAAAACGGTGTGAATATACTTTGTATGCAAGTGGGATAGCTGGGTCAAAAGATGGTTTTATTCCCAGCTTTCCAAGGAATCTCCATATTGTTCTCCATATTGGTTTCACCATTTTGCAGTCCCACCAGCAATGTATGAGTGTGCCTTTTCCCCCACACCCTCACCAACACTTATTGTTGTTTGTATTCTTAATAGCTGGCATTTTGACTGGAGTGAGATTAAATCTTAGAATAGTTTTTATTTGCATTTCTGTAATTGCTAGAGATGTTGAACATATTTTTCATATATTTTTTGATTGATTGTATATCACCTTCTGAGAAGTGTCTATTTATTGCAGCACAATTCACAATTGATAAACTGTGGAACCAACCTAGATGTCCTTCTGTAGATGAATGGATAAAGAATATGGAATATTACTCAGCAATAAACAAGATTAAAATCATGTCATTTACAGGTAAATGGATGGAGTAGGAGAATATAATGTTAAGTGAAATTAGCCAATCCCCAAAAATCAAATGTCTAATGTTTTCTCTGATATAAGAAGGCTAATTTATACAGGGGTTAGAAGGGGGAGCATGGGAAGATTAGACAAACTCTAGATAGGGCAAAGGGGAGGAAAGAGAAGGGAGGGAGCAAGGGGGTAAAAAAAGAGATGTTGGAATGAGATGGACATTATTAAACTAAGTACATGTATGAAGAAGACACAATGGTGTGAATATACTTTGTTTACAAGCAGAGATATGAAAAATTGTGCTCTATATATGTAATATATTTTTACTGCATTCTCTTGTCATATATAACAAATTAGAATTTTTTTAATCTACAAAAAAAATAATCAAGGTATCGTGTCCATCTACAACTAAAAATGTTTAAAAATTTTTCTCATAATAATTGTTATATTCCTTTTTTTATGTTCTGAAAGTACTATTTATTTCTATATTTAAAGCTAATCATAATGTATTTTGGTGTGTCTTATCTTTTTAAAGTTTCAGTGCAAAAATCTGATAATTTATCATGCATTGTAATATTAAAAGAAAAGCCTATCTCCCCCAACATAAACAATATCATCTTGTGTGACACCAAAACTCATTTCAATAGATACACAATATGAGTTTTTCTATTGAAACATTGTGGTCCATTCGAAGATACCAATGCCTAATTATTTAAACCAGCATGTCATTGCATTTAAAATATTTATACATTGGAAATTGCAAACATGCTAATTTATAGATTTTCAAATATATGTGAGGCACCAATCAAATGTCATGTTTCTTCTGAGTATTTACTAAGCCCAGTTGACCAGAACAAATCAGAAAAAAAAATTTTACTAATTTTCCATGATAACTTCCATTTTCATTTCAATTTTTTTTCTGGCTTCAAACTATTTGGATATTTGTTTTTAATGAATAAAACTGATATATTAGTTCTTGCTAGCATTCTTTTCCTCTGAAGAAACCCTCTTCCACCACTTTTTGTGAAACTATCTTAAGAACAATCCATGTTCCTTTCCTACTCAGTTGCTTTATATTCCAGGGCTACATGCACAAATTGGATGATGAATTTCCACTGCTTACATCTGAATAAGAAATTTTATCTTTCGAAGGTCATAGCATTTGTATTAGGAATGAGTTCCCAAAATATGAGCTGGGATGACACTGATATGGTTAATTCCAAACACACAACCAGAGTTAGACATTAAATTCAAAATGTCCAAGACTTTCATGTTTAAATTTATATAATGAAAACAATTAAAAATTTTTTATCTAGACAATTGCTTATCTTTTAAAAAGATTCTAAGATTTTGATATAGTGACTTTTGTTAAACAGGTTTTCTCCTCCTCCTCTTCTCTCCATTTCTCTGTGTTTTTGTCTTTTAAATAACCAAAGCTCTGAAGGTACTTCTGAAATTCACACCACTAAAAATTTGGATTCTTTACAATAATTAAACATTTTTGTCTGAATTTTAATGTATTGCATTTTCTTGAAGATTTATTTAATGCATGTCCTAGTTCTTTGGAGATTTTCAAAGTCAGTTTAACAGTGTTTCTTATTCATTAGCAACTTTTTTTTAGAATCTACTAACAAGTCCCTTATGACTCTGAAGTTCTTTCAATTGCAGTACTTTTTAATGTCTTCATTGCATCATTGAGAATACTTCTGTTACTTTTTACCTCACTAAGAAGCTTAATGATTTTTCTTGCATATATGTCTGCTAAAAATGTTACATAACTCTTAAAATACATCTACATCTTTCATTTTAAGTGTTCTAGACCCTTCACAGATTACCTGAACCTACCATTTTACAGAGAGCAGACCTAGTTTACTTCCTGTGGAATTACACTCCCTCAGATTTGCTGAATCGGTATATATTTGAATAGAGTATAATTCTATAGCATGTGATTTATCTCACACATGGTTTTCAATTCTGCAAATATGACATGAAATCATCACAGGTGCATTAAAATAGATTGGAAATCACAATCTAGAGTTTATAAATTTATTATCAATAATTGTATCAACATTAAAAATATTAATGGTTATTATCACTAATCATGTACTTATTACTTTATCAAAGAATAGGGCTCTCAAAATATAAGTATTTATTTCAGAGTTACTACATGTGGTCTGTTTGGAGTAATTCTATTTTAATCTAATAACTCTTAATTTCTGCCTTTAGCTTTTTCCAAAACTCTTGAGAATATTTTAAGAAAATCATTAGTTTCATCTTCAGGAGCAAAAACACTTTGTCAGAGAAGGATGTGCTTCACTTTCTTTTGTTTCCTGTACTATGATAATTAGAAAGAAAATATCAGGAATGATCTCATGTAGTCACAAACAGTGTCTCTTCACTGGTTACCCCTTGGAAAGGTGTACCATAAGCTCTCCTTCTCACAGTGCAAACCACCTCCTTGACATTAACCTATTAATCCAAATTACAAACATTGCACTTCTACTTTATGATGGCAATGATAAAGTCAAGGATTCCAAAAAGAACCAGAGAGGTCCTGTTCATTAGAAATTTTAAGGCCAGTAAATGGGGACATAAAGATATGAGAATATGCTATTTTCATTGATTTTTAGTATCTGCATCCTTTGAGCCACATTTACCTATGAATTGATGCTCTCATTATTAAAACCATTGTAGTCTATTACAGAATATATGGTGTACCTGCAAGTACTTCTTTGTAGTTAGTAAAGGGTAAATGTGTTCCTTGGAAGAAAAAATATGCTGACCAAATAAAAAATTAGTAGGAGTCTTAAAAATTATTTCTACAGAACCTTGAAATTGACTTAAACCTCGCTTCAAAGAGTTTCTTTCCATTGGACCTCCCACTGCTAGGCAGCCCCGGCTTAATCCTCAAATAGTTCCTCACTATAAAAGCTTCTGAGGCACAGATCCTTGAAGAGTGGTAGGAGACCTTTAGAGGTTCCTGAGACCTTTTGAGGGAACCAAAAATGTTTTTTCTCAATGACTTTTCTGTAAACTCCACTCATGCTTCTATATAAAGTGTCCCCTTAGAAAGGTCTTCCCTTACGACCCACTAAGAAAGAGCAGCCTGCTTATCACCTTGCTCTTCACATTTCTTTGCCATTCTCTTACAACCCCAAATTTTACATTGGAACTTGAAACTATAAATGATACATTTGATATTGAGTCTCCTTCACAAACTACATAAGTGTGAAATGGGTATTTTTGTTCATAACTTTTTCCAGAGTACCTTCAACAGTACCTGGTGTACTGCAGGTCTGCAGAAATCATTTGTATTTCTTTGAACAGAATGTATATCATCTACAGGCTTTCATAGAGGTAAGTGTAATATAGACTTTCTCCTACAGCTTTCCAGTTGAAGGACATTTCTCTTAAGTGAATTCCTCTGTTCAATAATTTAGGAACAAAAAGTGTGTGTATAGGAAAAGCATTTATAATATTTAATAACTTATTCCTAAAAAGAGTTAACTAAATTTTCCTCACTAGTGCAGTCATGGGATTTCTTTCAAACTATCACTTAGTACCTTACATTTTTAATACCTGTATAGATCAGAAATAAATACCATCATCAAAAGGGAAATATTATTCTATTAATTAATAATGTGTTAATAAATAGTGTATTAATAATGTTGTAAAATCTCTGTCAAGACTCTCAGCAGTAGGTCTAAGCTCCAGCTTATGCTTTTGAATGCTTCATTTATTCTGTGGTTTACTGGTTTCCTACTATTGTAGGCCAAGCACTAAGTAAAAAGAGACTAATCATCACCATCAATTTGGGAAAAATTGTCAGCCAGTGAAAAAGAGTTTTTTAGAATAAGTAGAGTGAGGTTAGTTTGGGATGGCATGAAATAAAATGACTGTAATGGTGAGTATATATCTAATAGAAAAAGTTGAGTTCAGGTGAAGACTATGGACGAGACAACAGGATTTGGCTATGATTAGCTCAGGAGTCAATGCTACTTCTAAGTAGTAGTGGCAGTGATCACTTAGAATAAATGGTAAACAAAAAACAGATCTCACTTATTTGATATTCCTACCACCAGGAGCCAAGCTTTACAGAGAATTCTAGGTACAAAATTATTTTTTAACTAGAATTTCTGAAGTTGTCCTTCTCTTGATGTGCATGTCTTGCTTGCTGTGAGCTTCTCTAAACCAGTGTAATTCTATAAACCATTATTGACATGATGCTTTTAGAGTTTAAAAATGTATTATTATAGTGAGTTTTATTATTCTGTGGTTACACAAGAGACATATTCCTATTTTGTGCAAAGTACAAAGGTTTAAGTGAGAAGATCAGAGGTAGGTAACCACTGATTATCCATAGCCCTTTTGATGATCTATGGTATCAGTATTTTAATAGAAATAATGATTATTCATCTTCACTTCCAGTCTTTCCAAGTGCTCCATATTACTTTATTGAAAATTTTTCTTCACAATTAATCACTCTCCTTACCAAAATATCTTTCCCAACTAAGATAATTGCAGGGAACTACCCACAGGTACATTTTTCCTAATGTCTTTACACCACAGACCTTAGTAATGTATAGTCCATCTATTGTGAGAGTACAATAGATGAATAACATATAGATATGACTATTTTCAATTATTTAAATTAATTTAACATCCTTTCCAGCAAAATTTTCTCCAGGGAGAATGAGAACAAGAATTTGTTTGAGAGAAAGTAGAATTTTTTCTATACATTGATTTGCTAACATTCTATAAAAAACCATATATGCAGAGTTTATCAAAGATGCCAAATAATCTGTTCCTTCAAGACTTTAAAAAAGAAATTCTGTGTGTGTATCATAGCAAAAATGTAAAGGTATGGATGCTTAGAATCTGAAAGCAAAATGAAAGAGTCCCATCAAGTGGTCACATACAGACATGACAGTTTGCATTTCACCAATTCAAGGAGGAAAATAATTATTCTGCTATGTAGTTCAGGCACATTTTTCAAGTAAACTCCCAAAATGTAATGCCAAGCAACATTAAAAATATTAGATACCTTCTAAACATTATCACTAACTTATTTTTTATACTATTAAACTGTAAATGAAATAGGAACTAAGGATTTACTTTCTCCTTAGAGCTTGCTTTTGAAAATGCATGGTTAACATATTTACTCATGTTTATAGCCATCTGTGTAAATTAGTTAGCAGATACACCACAGGATATACTAAACCAAGTATGAGGCCAGCACTGTAAATTCACACACTAGTAACTAGCAAATGAAACAACACATTAAAAAATACTACCCTATAAATACAAAGGAAAGTCAACCTAGTGTTTTCTATAAAGTAAAATAAGTTTTAAAATATAAACATGAGTTAACTTACTTCCATTAATATTCTAAGTTGAATTTTTTCCTATACCTTGGCAAATTGCATCTCCTTATCAAGGTAGAGAGAAAGGCCACATATAATTTTAAATTACAGCCCTGTAAAAGGCTTATAGGTCTTACTTCTCACTTCAGAAAAGAATCATAGTTTATTTTAAGGTTGTAAATGCTATTTTAAAATATGCATTACATATTTTTTTTACTTTTTATTGGTTATTCAAAACATTACAAAACTCTTGACATATCATATTTTATACATTCTATTCAAATGGGTTATGAACTCCCATTTTTACCCCAAATACAGATTGCAGAATCAAATCGATTACACATCCACATTTTTACATAATGCCATATTAGTAACTGTTGTATTCTGCTACCTTTCCTATCCTCTACTATCCCCCCTTCCCTCCCCTCCCATCTTCTCTCTCTAACCCATCTGCTGTAATTTAATTCTCTCCCTTGTTTTCCCCCCTTTCCCCTCACAACCTCTTATATGTAATTTTGTATAACAATGAGGGTCTCCTTCCATTTCCATGCAATTTTCCTTTTCTCTCCCTTTCCCTCCCACCTTATGTCTCTGTTCAATGTTATTCTTTTCCTCCTGCTCTTCCTCCCTGCTCTGTTCTTAGTTGCTCTCATTATATCAAAGAAGACATTTGGCATTTGTTATTTAGGGATTGGCTAGCTTCACTTAGCATAATCTGCTCTAATGCCATCCATTTCCCTGCAAATACCATGATTTTGTCATTTTTACTGCTGTGTAATACTCCATTGTGTATAAATTCCACATTTTTTTTATCCATTCATCTATTGAAGGGTGCCGCAGCCCGCCTGGCTGGGCAAAATAACCGAGGGGTGATGAACAACTTGTGTACTTTGATACAGCAGGAGTGGAAGCCGTTTATTGTAGGACAGGAGTGGTATTTATACATTTTACACAGCTTATCTAATTAGCATAAAATAGATACAGCAGTCAACCAAAAAGGAATCTCCACACTTAATGGCTCGCTTTTGTTACTTCACAAACCACTCCATCTGGCATTTTGCCAGGCACCATGCAGACTTGTTTACAGACTCTAACATTTCTCTGGCAAAATACCAGGTGCCATCCGGACTTGTTTACAGACCTTAACAGAAGGGCATCTGGGTTCGTTCCACAGTCTAGCTATTGTGAATTGTGCTGCTATAAACATCCATGTGGCAGTATCCCTGTAGTATGCTCTTTTAAGGTCTTCAGGGAATAGTCTGAGAAGGGCAATAGCTGGGTCAAATGGTGGTTCCATTCCCAGCTTTCCAAGGAATCTCCATACTGCTTTCCAAATTGGCCGCACCAATTTGCATTCCCACCAGCAATGTAAAAGAGTACCCTTTTTCCCACATCCTCGCCAGCACTTGTTGTTGTTTGACTTCATAATGGCTGTCAATCTTACTGGAGTGAGATGGTATCTTAGGGTGGTTTTGATTTGCATTTCTCTGACTGCTAGAGATGGTAAGCATTTTTTCATCTACTTGTTGATTGATTGTATGTCCTCCTCTGAGAAGTGTCTGTTCAGGTCCTTGGCCCATTTGTTGATTGGGTTATTTGTTTTCTTATTGTTTAATTTTTTGAGTTCTTTTGTATATTCTGGATATTAGGGCTCTATCTGAAGTGTGAGGAGTAAAAATTTGTTCCCAGGATATAGGCTCCCTATTTACCTCTCTTATTGTTTCTCTTGCTGAGAAAAACTTTTTAGTTTGAGTACATCCCATTTGTTGATTCTAGTTATTAACTCTTGTGCTATGGGTGTCCTATTAAGGAATTTGGAGCCCGACTCCACAATATGTAGATTGGAGCCAACTTTTTCTTCTATCAGGCACAGAGTCTCTGATTTGATATCAAGCTCTTTGATCCATTTTGAGTTAACATTTGTGCATGGTGAGAGAAAGGGATTCAGTTTCATTTTGTTGCATATGGATTTCCAGTTTTCCCAGCACCATTTGTTGAAGATGCTATCTTTCCTCCATTGTATGCTTTTAGCCCCTTTATCAATTATAAGAAAGTTGTAATTTTGTGGATTGGTCTCTGTGTCCTCTATTCTGTACCATTGGTCCATCCGCCTGTTTTGGAACCAGTACCATGCTGTTTTTGTTACTGTTGCTCTGTAGTATAGTTTGAAATCTGGTATTGCTATGCCGCCTGATTCACACTTCCTCCTTAGAATTGCTTTTGCTATTCTGGGTCTTTTGTTTTTCCATATGAATTTCATGATTGCTTTATCTATTTCTAAAGAAATGTCGTTGGAATTTTGATTGGCATTGCATTAAACCTATAGAGAACTTTGGGTAATATCGCCATTTTGATGATGTTAGTTCTTCCTATCCATTAACAGGGTATATTTTTCCATCTTCTAAGGTCTTCTTCCATTTCTCTCTTTAGGGTTCTGTAGTTTTCATTGTATAAATCTTTCACCTCTTTTGTTAGGTTGAATCCCAAGTATTTTATTTGATTTTTTTTGAGGATATTGTGAATGGGGTGGTTGTCCTCATTTCCATTTCAGAAGATTTGTCACTGATATACAGAAATGCCTTTGATTTATGCGTATTTATTTTATATCCTGCCACTTTGCTGAATTCACTTATTAGCTCTAGTAGTTTCTTTGTAGACCCTTTTGGGTCTGTTAGATATAGTATCATATCATCCACAAATAGTGATAATTTAAGTTCTTCTTTTCCTGTTTTTATGCCTTTAATTTCTTTTGTCTGTCTAATTGCTCTGGCTAATATTTCGAGGACTAAGTTAAATAGAAGTGGTGAGAGAGGGCATCCCTGTCTTGTTCCAGATTTTAGAGTTTATCTCCATTCAGAATGATGCTAGCCTGAGGCTTAGCATATATAGCTTTTACAATGTTGAGGTAAGTTCCTGTTATTCCTAGTTTTTCTAGTGTTTTGAACATAAAGGGATCCTAAACTTTGTTGAATGTAGTCAATATAAGACAAATCTTAATATGTAATGCATTTTCTGAATCTATCGAGATGATCAGAAAATGCATTACATATTAAGATTTGTCTTATATTGACTACTTTATGAAAACAGTAGTTAATTTAAATGACTACAGAATTGGTTAAACCATTCTGCCTATACTCAGTGTTTCCTACATTGTATGGGATAATACATATTACTAATAAGATAGTGTTCAATAATAAATATCTTATATTAAACCTAGGAAATATTATTACATTCTATATTACCTAAACCGAATTTTACAGTGTGCAGTGATGAGGAACAAGGGATTTGGCATGAAAGAGATTGAATTTGAATCTCTGCCATTTTTTTGCTGTGTAATTTGCAACCATTATGTCTTTATGTAAAAGAGATAAACAATGCTTCTGATATGAGTACTGTAGAAATTAAAGGAAAATTTTCATATCAAGAACTTACATACATAGCTGACTTGCATTGAATGAATAATATTTTTATGGTAAAAAATCTTTCCCTGGTTCTATCTTGTCATTAATAGGTTAGAGTGGCAGAGAATTTGGTGGACAAATTTATTGAATTTGAGAAGTTGAAAATTATGAACTACCAATAAAGTACTGGTGCTATGAGGGCAACATGACTATATAGTTTATTAATGCTCTTAGACTTTCTCATTCTAGGTAACCTTTGGACCCACATTTCTATTTTTACCAGAAGTCAAAGAAGAAATAGAGTTAGTTTTCTTCAGTCTCTCCATTGAGTCTTGCATTGATAAGAAATCAGGCTGATTTAAAATTCTCACATCTCATAAGGTAAGAACAACTCTTCTTGTCAACAGGATAATATAATGAACACAGGAAAGAGGGGAGAGAAAGAGGCATTTGGTAATGTGTAAAGCAGTGGAGAATGTGGGTATAAGATATATAGGAACTATTTCTGCTCTTCATACTTATTTTCAGTGTTTGAATTTCTTCCAAGGGAAAATATAAATAAACAAAAAAGAAAAACTAAAATCCCTTTTAGAAATCCTAAAAGTAAATGAAATTACCACCAACAGATTTGCACTTTAACAAACTTTTGAAGTTATTTCTGCAAGATGGAAAATAATCACAGAAGAAAAACTGAAGATCCAAAAAGAAATGTGCAAAGAAAATGGAAAGTATGTAGATCAGTCTAACCATCCCCAATCTGGGTAAAATAACAGAAATATGTTATTGAGGAACAAAGAAAAGATAATTTAAACAGTAAATCTTCTGGAAGAGAAGACAATTTTAATTTTAAAATTTCTATGTCCACTTTGTTACACAAGAGAATAAAGAATATTGTAGACTTTGAGGAAATAAACCCATTATGTTTTCACAATAATTATTAAAAGATTAAAAGAAAAGGGAATTTGAAAATTAATGTAAATGATGCAGAGAAGATGATGAAACATTAAAAAATAATACAAAGAAGGAATTTATAAAATAAGAAGATGGCAATGAATTCTAATGTCCAAATATAATTATAACCCTAAATCATATAAAAGATTAAATTTCAAATTAAATTTTAAAATTAAAAAATAAAAATAAATGAGTCAAGCTTCATTTTATAAGGCTATGGGAAAATTGATAGTTAAAGGTTGAAAATAATGGAGCTTAAATTTGGCAAAAGAAAAGGTGATGCATTGATATTATATTTTAAACATACTTTCAATGCACAAAGCACTATTAGAAAAGATAAAAATTGATGGTAAATTACTCTATCTGTAAAATTAAAAGAAAAAAATGAGAATATTTTTAGATTCAAATATTGATGCCTCTAATATCTTACAAACAAAATAAAGCAAAATAATGGATTCTTTGATTTCTTATGTAATCTATCATTTAAAGGAATATATGTAATTTTGAGATACACATGGAACTTAAAAGAAAACAGCCAATTGGGAGGCACAAAGGAAAAAGTAGCCAATTTCAGGGAATAATCATGCAAGTCTCTTCTACAATCACAACCCAATTTAGATATCAGAAAAAAATTAATTCAAAAAACTTGTAGATTTTCAGACATAACAGCATAAAACACACCAGAAAGCAATGAAGACTGAAGTTATTATGGGTAAAAATAGAATACATCCATGCACAAGAAAAAAAAATTATCTAAGATGAAAATCAATGAATAGTAAACAAAAATATAAAGTTAATATAATCTAAGACTAATATCATATATTTAATATTTTCATGTCTACTCTTAATATCAAACTTCAATCCTTTTAAGTATGTGTACACACACACACACACACACACACACATCCAGCAATATTTGTAACAATTTTTCTATTATTAAATTTAGATAAAAACCTTGAGACATCTACATTTTTGCTTATCTTTTTTTACATTCAGCATTGCTTTTTGAGACCTATTTTATTGGTATATATATATATTTATAATGGTTCACTTTGTTCCCTTTAACATGGCATAGTAGCCTCACGTTCTGTTTATCAATTGCCCTTTTTCTCTCTGTTAGCAGTACTTCAATGCATGTCCCTGGCATTTACTGTGCATTTGTGAAAGAGGGACACTGAAGTGAAAAAAAACATGATCCTTTAAGAAAATGAGCATGTTTAATTTCCCTAAATGTTGGCAAATTCATTACTTCAACATCTTTCCTGAAGCATTTGCAACAAAGGATCTTTCTTCATAGAAAAAGATACATGTCTGCACAGATGTTTAGCTTTCCTATAAAAAGGAGAATTGAAAAAAAAGTTTTTTTCATTTATTCAATTGGAGCAATCTCTACCATAATTTCATGAATGATAACTCAAATGTCTTTGAACATTCAGCCTTAAATAAGTCAATGCTATAAAATTTTACTCTACTTAAATTTTCTAAAATTTTTATTCTTACCTCGTTTGCTTTGACAAAGTATGAGAGGGTGTGTGTGGCTAATGTGTGTGATTTATCTACTACATACAAGTTATACAAATATGTTGATGTGAACCCCAAACATAGCCTTAGTAAATACCATCCTAAAAAGTACTAAGGTAACAAAGATGACATGTAGCTATCTTTTCATATCTGTTACATTTTAAAGTTTATTTACACTATATTGAATATGAATTAAGTTGCTATTTCTTATATAAGTCAAGAGATATTTAAGTAGGTGATCATGCAATTGCTTAAGAGATCAGGACATTTGAAGAGTAAAAGTAGCCTCAAGAATAAACCAAGACCTATCCTTGGGTACCCATGTATCAAATTGATCATCTAGTGAGTGTAATACTAAAAATATATTGTGAGTATCATTAAGTTGGTAACCTCTAATCTCCAGTAGGTACTGAACCTGCCTTTTGTAATGCTGGAGGGAATGCTTTTCCCATTTGCTTATATCATGATTATATTAAAAAGTGACATTTGTCAAAATGGCAAACTCCTGCTGCCCTGGAAGATGCCCTGAGCAAGAAATAGTAGCAAATTATTGGAGTTGAAAGAACAAGAAGTAAAATGAAGATAAGAATGGAGTATTAATTCCTCAATCCACTTTTAATAATACACCATATACTGGCCAGCAGTTGCTATGCAAAACACAGGCTGTTTTCTTTTGTTCTGAAACCTCATATAACTGATGGCATTTTAAATAGTATTTAATAACAAAGAGATTTATAATCCTCCTTCTATACCTAATTTAATCCATTACTTGGGGACTCCCTTTTAACAAGTTTCACCTTCATTACCTCCTTTTTTGGCAAGTTACTTTTAGAAAGAAGAAAAGTGAGAGAATATGTTACACACACATACACAGCTTTGTGGCACATATTTGAGAATCTAAGGTGTTCAGGTAAAATTGAGATATGTGGGTACAGATTAGTCCCAACCAATATCTTTGCATTTTATTTTAATTATTTACTTTGTATAATATGGCCCACAGCATGAAGAGTTTACATATCCTGGTTTATCATTTTTCTGGAAGATTAAGATAATATCTATATGAATAAATATTTTATTTATATTCAGGGAACAGTTTTCACCATTAAGTCACTTCACTCTATATCCATAACTCTTTTCCAGTTTCTCTACGTAAAGTATCTTTACCAAAAAAGCAGACAGGTTTCAAACTAATGTCTGATGTTGAAAATTGTCTCATTTTTTCTTGTGAATTAGTATCCTAGGTAGGCAACAATATAGTGAAATACATACTGATACAATTTATACACCAAATCTAATCCTTGTATTGTTCATGAATTGATTCAGTATTTTAGTACAAAGACTTTAAATATCAAGTTTTATTGAGCTCTGATATGACACGTCTCCAGAATTTCTTACTGCAGGATAAAGTGGTTCATCTAAAAAGCACAGTCTGTCCCAAACAGACGCATGCCATTAAAAAAAATACACAACCTTTTTTTCTTTGAATTTTCTCAGAGTATAATGTTGAAAATTTGATTACTGTAGTAAATGGCCCAAACTAGTAAAATGAAGAATAATTTTAGTCATATAATAGCTACAATGCTCTTTTCTGGGTACCCAGTTTAGGCCATTCTCATATTTTATCTGAACCACATGGTGTATTCATCAGCACCGTGATCTTGGAAAAAATCACCAACTGCAAGAATTTATTGTCATTTTTGCTGCCAATTTTCTCCTGTGACTAGGAAAAAATATAATGTTTATAAAAATCTTTAAAAACAAATCAAAGTATCTAAGGACAATCTTTAAGCTTGAGAAGACAAATATTTTGTAATTATTAAGAGTAAAATCTTGTCACTTTGATTAGCAATGTCTTGTTTTCTTTGGAAGTTATTTTCAAGATCTTTATTCTCAGGTTGTATGCAGTTTGAAAATGTCTGCAAAACTGCTGCCTAACTCTTCACCTGGTTTTCTTCCAAAGTGCAGAAAGAACTAGAAGCCTTTCAACAAATGGATTGTGTTCACCATCTGGCCATTTTGTATTGCACAGTAAATTTTATACTAAAAATGTCTTTCTTCCCACACCAGAACATAAGAAATTTTTTTTCTTGGTCTGATGTCTGATTTAATTTAGTCTTTAATATAATTTGTTGAGTGCTACAACTGTACAAAGTGTAGTTATGCATATACTATAATTTATAAAGTTCTTTATTACTGAGGAATTGTAGTTACTTCTAAGACATAAGTTAAAACTTATTTTTGAATGTTTATCTTTTTATTTGTAACTTTCAATGTGTATAATGCTATTGAAAACTCTATATTTTGTTAGATATTTTTAAAGTAAAAGATGTGAACATATGCATATTTTATATTATGTTTAATATAAATGCACAAGTTTTTCCAAACTTTAAAGCTAAAACTTCCCAATAATGTATATTTTTATATTTAGTCAGTTTAAATTTGGCCAACACATAAAATATAAATTATAAAATTACCATGAAACATTTAAGGACAAACATTGCTATTCTCATCTATTTCAGTTTAGATCTAGAATGTCCCCCAAAAGCTCATGTGTTGAAGGCTTAGTCCCCAATGTACCAATGTTCAGCTGGGGATTTTAGAGATAATGGATCATAAGAATCCAACCTCATCACTGGTTAACACTCGGATACATTTATACCTGACTGGATTATTGGGAGATGCAGCTAGACCTAGCTGAAGCACATGGGTCCTTGGGGAATATTCCCCTGAGGACCGTATTTTGTACCCAACCTTTTGCCTTCTTTTTCAACTTCTAGCCACCATGAGGTGAGCAGCTTTGCTCTTCCATACCCTCCTGCTACCATGGTCTTCCTTACTACGACCCATAGCAATGGAGCCAGCTGACCATGGACTGAAACCTATGAAATCAAATAAACCTTTCCTCCTTAAATTGATTTTATCAGGTATTTTCCCACAGTAAAGGAAAGCTGACTACCAGATCATCTTCATCCAATTTAAATGTGTGAGACCACAGAAAAGGGAGCAAAAGACCAAAAATATAACAAGTCTAGAGGCTATGAGTACATAGAATAAGGCAATGTATGTAGGTATAGATTGATATCAGTTCAAGTTATGTAGCTCCAATATATCAATTGCTCTTACATACATTACTTAATTTTAATATCATCTAGGGTTCTTTTCTCAAGGAAAGGAATCAGAGTTTGGAAAAGTTTTATATAAGTAATATTTTTATGTTTCCTGAATTTTAAAAATAATTTAGGCATTTAAATGTTTTACTTATGTAAATTAAAAAAAAAAAACTTAAATCATTAGTAAATCACATCGTCAGACACAAATACATGAACCTTAACCTCAGATCAAAATCAAAGCTGGTATCAGCTAAATACATTATAGGCAATAGGTCATAAATAAAAACATATTTATTTAATTTAAATCTAACTTGGAGTAAATTTTTGCTGAATATTTCTATATTTTATTTCTCAAAACTGTGTTGTGTATGAGCCAGAGAAAACTAGTATATTAAGATTTTTCTCTTACATGATATATGTATAAAATGTTGTCTAATTAATCACATGTTAATGTACTAAAGAGGATAGTTACAGTTTTCCCTTAAACATCATTTTGATTTTAATGATATAGCTTAATATTTTATTCTGAAAATACAATATATATTTATAATGCTACAAATTAACCAATTCCTAGAATTATGACAAATGATTCATTATATAGAAAGGTTTACATTAAAGTGAATGAACGTGGGCTGTCTTCCTAATTTGTGTCTCCCAGAAGATTGGCTCGCTACCTCTAGCTGGAGATAAAATAAAATTCAATCTTGAAAAATTCAGATTCCTTGTTTGGCAAGAATTTGCATTGCTACCAATTAACTAAAATAGACATTAAGAAATGTTGGGGTGTTCTAATTGAACAACTGAGCTTGGAATCAGTCTGAAACTCTTTCTCAGAAAAGAAGTGGTACACCATTTCAGGAAGGCATGGGGCTAAACGGCTGAAAGAAAATCAATGGGAGATGCTGTTGTGTTCCCCAAACTTCAGTGGAGGAACAGAAATGTTTTATACATGCTAATTTGGAATCCTCTCAGAATCTGTTTTTTACAGTTATCCTAATTTCATTTCTTCCCTATATTTGTTTCCTCTTCCTCTCCTCCTATACTTCTCCTGAGTCTACATTTTCTGCATTCATTTACAGAGTTTACCCAATAATTCATAGTCTTGGGCTTTATTTCCTTTCTAAACATTGCCAAGGTCTAGGATGTATTTGGGGGCAAAATTTGTACTAAATTCAAGTATTTTTTTTTTAAGTATGTGAGTTAAAATTTCAAGATGTACTGTGTCCAATTTTCCTGTTCCTGTTGTGTTTCAATGCACTTTTGTACTCCCTTTTCAACAATCTACATGTCTATATATGTACACTAGTTTTGATAAGTTCAACACTTTTCTCCAACATGTGAATTACAATACTGTCAATGGACAGTTGGAAGCTAGTTGATCATCTCTCGTTGACGTCTTGATGGGATAAAGTTAATCATAATTTAAAACTATGCTTCTTAACGTTTTTGCTTTAATTTTTATGTGAACATACATAGTTCAAGGTGAGCATCTGGTCAACACAGTAAATCAGTCACGTGGATATGTTTAGAATAGTAGCAATTTATACCATATGGCTTTCAGCCTAGTAGGGCCAACTCCTTATGTTCAAAGACCCTGGGGAAATCAGGCTGTTTGCAGGTCCTGAATGCTAATTCAGTACCTCTGGGAGAGTGCCAGGAAGTTGGCAGCAATATCAAGAGAAGTCATACCTCCAACTGCGAGAGTAAACCCCTTTTATCAGTGAATGGAGAATTGTTCCTAGTTGGGCAAATGCTCTGATATGATGACAAGGGGACAGGCAGGACAACCCTTGCTGCATTCAGAGAAGACAAAACCTCTCTCAGTTCCTGTTATTAATGTTCTGTACTGTCCACTAGCCCTTAACCTAATTATAAAATCCAGAAATTCCTCCCTGTTTACTTTTCAGGTTTGATCTCACCTGGTACCCTTCACCTTGGGACAAAGTGCCAGGCACACTACCTTTCCATGTTGATATTTTATTAATTTTAAAGACATTTTTGTAGAATTTTTTCAAGCACGGATGTCTAACTCAAATAAGTCTAATATCAATGCATTCTCCATTGTTTCTTGACTGCCAATGAGAAATTGTAATATATATAGGGGAATTAGGAATAAATTAGTAATCAGTGAGTGGCAACAGAAAAACATAAAATATAAAAACTACAGACTCTCAGTGTGTATACCATTATCAGTAAAAACTGAATTGAAAGAATAATTTAAGTGAAAAATGACTATAATACAGAGTCATAGATTAAAATGTTGAAAGTAAAATTTTTTGTGCACAAATTTTCAAGGAAAATACTCATGAATTTGCCTGGAATACAAAAAGCTTCAACAACCAGCATTCTTATCCATTCACATTTTCTGAAACCATATAAAAATGAGGGGATGATTCTTTAAATACTAATCAGAAGAAGAAATTAGCCATATAAATTAGATTGTATGCTTAATGCCCAAAACATCCTAGACTCATTGCTCCGAAGGAAGCTGAAACCAATATTCTATTGAAGTTCTACAAATATCCTTTGTTTTTAAAAAAAAATCAAGAAAAATGTAAGGCAACTATGTGTTAGACATAAAGGGATGTCTTAAGGGCAGCAACAAATTTGTAATTAACATGATATGAAGAAAAAGTAATTTTGTTAAGTGAAAAGAAAATAATAAAACATAACATTTTTTGCTATCTGTAAACCAGGTTATAAAAATCCTGAATTAAATTAATGTCTCATTAAGCTAACAGAAGCATCATATTGTTACCTACACCACAAAGTCTATTATGAAAGATGAGAGAAACAGAATTGGGTATTTATAACAACTGAGTAGCTTAAATTTGATTTGAAAGAAAGTCTGATATCTTTCTGAACTAACATATCTAAAAATGTATTGTATCATATGGATGATGAGGTTCAGGACATTCTACCTCAAAATATGGCAGCTTGGTCTTTGAAAAAAACAGCAGGAAGATCACTGACTTCCTCCTGCTGTCCTTCTCCCATGAAACCCACCATGAAAGAATTCTCTGACCTTTAGGAGAAGTGAGGGTGAAATAAAAGGGCTTAGGCAGCCAGAGCAAGATGGCCAGGGAGGAGGTCAAGAACAGGGCCAGAACAAAAGAGGGTCTTCTGATGAGGTCAACTTCATGCTTCACGTAAGTGGTTGTGGACACAAGCCAGAGACCCAATAAGACAGACACTTCCATACTCATGCTCCTAAGTGGTGATCCAATGAAAACACTAAAACAGGCATGTGGACAGAGGGGGCACCTATCAATAATAATGAGGAGAGTATGGGCAGGGGAGGAGATAGGAACAGAGTAAATTCCAAAGACCATAAAAAGGACAGGCCAAAACTCCTGCACCAGATTCCCAGCTCTGGGGCCCCTTCTCTCTTGCTTTTGCAATAAAACTACTTCCTTCTGGAAATCTCTGTGTCCTGTTCTTCAGTTCTTTGCTGAACAGAGACATTGAACACAGCACACCTAGACAGCAATAAAATTAAGTCATAAGACCCTCGTGTGCCGTACACCTGGAAAGAATGTGGCACAGGAACACAGAGAAGAGCCTCAGCTTCCTTACTAAATTTATTTAGTAAATTTATTACCATTACCAGTTTATTACCATTAGCTCATAACTCCTTTGCTCAATAATATTTCTTTGTGACTGCCTCCTTTTCATCTAATCTGAGCATAGAAATACACAGGTATCCATTTCTTGGAGTCTACATTTCTGAAGGCTCACCTATCATGAGAAACTTGTATTAAACACATTTTTATGCTTGTATTTTTATGCTGTCTTCTGTCATAGATGCCTTAATCATAAACCCAGTGACTGATAAGAAACATTTTCTCCCCTATATTGGCAAGAAGCATTAGAGAAAATTTTGAATTTTGGCAGTTGGTATTCAGTATAATTTGTTCAATACAATTTTTTAAACCACTGAGTAACATCTCACACACTTTTTAATTTTTTTTAACAGACACAGTCTCATTAAGTTGCTTAGGGCCTTGCTAAATTTCTGAGTCTGGCTTTCAGCCTGTGGTCCTCCTGCCTCAGCCTCCCCAGCTGCTGGGATTATAGACCTACACCACTGTGTTGAATATTCCTGAAACTTTTATGGTCAGGTTATTGAGTGCCCACGGTCTAGTTGTTTAATTTCCTGTTTTATTTGCCCTCATAGAAATAATTTTAATTTGTATAGAGAAAAAATTGAATAAGTGAATGTGGAGTGGCTGAGTGAGGACACTGAAGGGTATGAAGAGTGACTACTGATGGTAATGAAGTTTTTGTGTGATGATAACTTTCTAAAGTACACTGTCATGATGGTGGAACAACTCAAATCACACTAAGAGCTATTGGAGTGTACAGTTTCAGCCGATGAACTAGGTGATACATAAATCATGTCTCAATGTAAACTTTTGTAAAAAATATAATTTACAAGACACTTCACAAAAATCTGAATTATTTTCTCATTCCACATGCCACACTGTGATTACTATAAGTAGGTAGATTGGCACCAAGAACACTAAGCCATTGGTGTTTATCCCAAGACTGTACCATGAAGAGTCTACTTAACTCTTCCTGAAAGTTTGCTTGCTTGTAAAAGTAAATTCGTTTATCGAGAAAGCATGAATTATGCCGGCATAAATAGAAATTAGTAGTGCTATGTAATTAGCAGCAATTTTAAAAGCTGTAAACATATGGTGGTATCTTTTTATTTTCCTCTAATTTCACTAACTGTACTGAAGGGTTGTTGTGTAAATTAAAATAACAAAAGGCCATTTGTACAAAACTTTTAAGATACTTAAAACACTTTACTAAATGCATAATTGTTCATATTTATATGGTACAGTGTGATGTTTCATTATACATATATAATGTGTAATGACCAAATTGGAGTAATTAGTTTTGCCATCTTCTTATCGATTTTGTTTATGTTAGGAGCCTTCAAGATCTTGTCTGCTAGTTCTTCGTAAAATATGTAATAGGGTCTTATGAAGCACAGTCATCCCACTATGCTGTAGAACACTAAACTTACTTTTCCTATGGAGCTATCAGATATACAATCTTCTTCCCACCTTCTCCCCACCCTCCTCCTAGCCTATGATGGAGAACACATAGTCTGTCCTTCAGTGCCTAGTTTACTTCACTTAATATAATGTCCCCTAGTAACATCCATTTTGCTGCAAGTGACAGGGTTTTATTATTTTAAATGAAATGGCTGAATAATTATGACTAAAAAATATTCCATTTTGTACATATACCACATTTTCTTTATCTACTCATCCACTGATGAATTATCTTGGCTATTTTGGATAGTGCTCAGAAGAATATTTTTGTCTTATAGAATTTGTTTAACAGATTTTTCTGAGGGGAATTATTCAAAATTATTAAAGTTATCAAACATAGTTTCCACTTAGAGTAAATATTTCCATTTTTAGGTACACTTGAGACACCTTCATTCATATATGCTACCATATATATGATTTAATTTCCTCTTTACCTATAGACAAAAAATATGTTCAAAAGTGGAATTATTTACTTCTGTTTTCCAATTCCAGATATTTTTTATTTCCAAGCCCATTTATTAGAAGCATTTTAAAGATTATTTCTATGGAAATACCTATTCATATCTAACACAAAATGTATCCAGATCCAACTTAATGGATAAGCAATTATTTTTAGGCAAAAATTCTAACAAATGGTATTATAGATCCATGAGAATATTGCATAAGTAAAGAAAATATTTAATTAAGATGGAAGCTGTTCATATTTCTTAAAAATTTCAATTATTTGATCAGAGATATCTTAAAAAATAATGGTTCTTAGATGATAATAATAAACTCTCCAAAAAAGCTGTGAGAAAGACCTTCTTAATTTCCATTTCAACTTATATAGAAATGCTTTTTAAAAAATTCAATAATACAATTTTAAATTATACCAATAATGCATTTAATAATAATGCATAAAATGCATCTATGCTGTCAAAAATATTATGGTAAACTCATTGTACATGTTTTTTGACACACTTGATATTAATGTTCTAAATGATGTATTGTTTAAATTTCTTATAACTATACCTTATTCCCTTATAAATCAACAATTTCTAGCATTTACATAATATATATGTAAGTAGTTTACATTCAATATAGCATTACTTTTTTGATTAATTGTTGTTTAAGATTTGTGGGTTTTGTTGTTTTTTAAAAAACAAAAGCACTACGCTTTACCCAATCTATGGAAAACATTTATTATTTTGTGAAAGCCTTTAATTTCTAATGTAGGCTTGATAAAGAACAGCACACAAAACATCAAATCAATACATGTGGTACTAGAGATAAATATAAAATTTGAAATCAGAGCAATTGCCATTAAATGACTGCCTACTACATTCCAGGCACTTTGGAGTTTTACAGAGTCTTATTTTAATAATCACCCTTTAAGATATTCCAGTAACCATTTTATAAATGTAAAAATGGAGACTCTGAAAAGTGCGTAACTTGTCAAGAGTTGCAAAAATTATAAATTAGCAATCCAGAATTTGAACTAAACCTTTTTTTTCTGCAGAAAATAAAGGATAGGTAAACATCTAAATGCATAGACTGATAGACAAATATAGCAGGTTTCATTTACTCAGTGCTATGCATGTGAGATCGCATGCCCTTACCAATAAAGCTTTATAAAATACATGCTTACTTCCATATTCTATTTTAAAAATAGGCTAAATTGAAATGAAATGCAGCATAGGTGTACAACTCTAGCTCAAAGTTCCAAAATTTAAATCAATATTTTACTATCCAGGGATTCAGCATTTCCAAATACCTCCCTACTACTACATACAATTTGCTTTGTAAATAACAATGAAACCAGTTCAAAGCTGAATTTAACCTGAATATGCCATTTATATTATTCAAGAACTGGAAGATTCTAACATAATATTCTTAAAATGTCCAATATTGAAAAAACAAATATTTTTTTCAATATTTGATCAGTAAAAATACATGAGTATAAGATGCTTTATTTAAATGCTAAAAATATTAGTGTCAAAAAAGAAAATGAAAGACCAGGATTGTGGCTCAGTGGTAGAGCACTGCCTAGCATGTGTGAGGAGCTGAGTTCAATCCTTGGCACCACATTAAAAAAAATGAAATAAAGGTATTGTGTCCATCTACAACTAAAAAAAAAAAAAAAAATACGACTACTCTTTGGGGAAAAAAAGCAAATGTTTAAAAAAGAAAAAAAACAAATGGAGAAACCAAGCAAATCTGATCATATGTGTCTTTTTCTACATTATTTTCTATTTTCAAGTTAAGGGATCTTGTGTTTTCTAAGAAAACTTTTATTTAAATCATTCCCAAAAATTAATATCCCCTACATCCAACAAAACATTAAAAACAAAGCATGATAAATTATTTATTATTTGTTTGTACTTTGCATATTTCAATGATTAAGACTAAACCACTACCAAAATTTTAGCCTCTTCTGTGAGTAGCTCATCTACTACATATATCGGACTCAACATTCAAAAGAAATGATCTTGAAAATTGTTGTGTTTCAAGATTCAATTATGGATATTTTTGACAGACTAGGAAACATTGATTTAGCTGTTGAAGCTCAAATTAGGGGTATCTATAGAGATAGGGAATTGTTATTCACAAATCTACACAGATTTTGAAGGTCAAGTCCACCCATAATTAGCCTTCCTAAAATAAGGGTTCAACTCTATGCTCTTCCCAAATTAATATGTATATATGTTGAGTTCCTGCAGTTATTTTTATAAAATAAATGGTTACATGAAAGTCACCATTCCTCCTATAAAACAACAAAACCATAGGAAAATTCAGTTTATACTGCTCCCATTGCAGAAGGTGCACAGTGTGGAATCTGACACCTTCTGCTCTCAAAAGATCAAAACTCATTGTTTCAATTCTTTGGACATTTGCTCATCTCCTTGCTCAAAAGTACTGAAAATATCCTTTCATTGTGGTGGATTTCCGGTTTTTTGTTGCTATTTGTTGAAATGCAATATGTCAATGTGCCTTGTGTTGGTATGAAAGAAATCAGAGCCATGAAAATTTTTGATGAAGTTCCTCATGGTTGTTGAGGCTGAGAAGTATAATATTGGCATGTTGGCAGTTGGCAAGGGTTTTCTTAGAGTATCCCCCCATGGTAGAAAGCAGGCAGGCAGTCAAGACAGAGGAAAAGGGTGAAGTTACAACCTCCTGTCTTTAGGTATTATCATTAATTTATTCACATTGGTAAAGACCTCATGACAAACACCTCACATTGGTCCCTACCTCCCAACATGGTTGCATTGAGGATTAAATTTCTAACACAAGATTTTTAGGGGAATATTTTCAAACTGTAGCAACATATAGTAACATTTTTAAATATTCAGATTTGTGAATTTTGGCAAGTATTTAAAATAGATTAACTACCCCTTCAATGTAGATATTGAATATGTTCTCACACTTAAAATTCCCTTGAGCTATAAATAGAATTTTTGTGTCCATGGGAAATGCATGTTTAAATCTAATATTTAGTATATTAGTATCTCATTAAATATAGTAAAATAAAATTTTTATTTTAGGTTAAAGAAGTTTTTAATAAAAGTCACCAGCAAATAAATTACTCCTGAATCGATATATCTACCTTCAAATTTCATGAAGCAAATTTGTCAGAACTATAAGTGGAAAATAATTAATTCCATAATTCATGGAGAATATTTTAACTCAATTCCATGAGCTAGATAAAACTGTAGAGGATATAGAAAACACAGTCATGCTGTTTGACCCAATGATAATATGAAGAACTCAATGAACCTATATAGAATATTGATGGAAATCAATCACTACTCTATGTGGAAACACAAATTATGGACAAACAAATATTAAAGAATTGCCATTGTTTAGAGCTCAATATTTCACAATGCAATGAAATTTAAAATAAGAGATAAAATTACATAAACCCTATACTTATACATGAATACACTCACTTAGAAATATTGTATCTTTCACGAATTAAAATAACCAGATCAAATAGTTACACTGGCAATTGGAGCCAATATGCAATACCATGTCATAATAATCACACAACTAGAATATCTAAAAGTTGGATTTAAAGGTCTGTCTGCCCCATAGTTGCTGTGTGGCCTCATCAGCTTATCTCCAAAGAATAATTTAAAAATATAGTGTTCTGAGGATTATATACCTTTTACAGTGATAATGAATTTAGTTATTTACTTCACAGAAAAGTAACATGTCTCATTTGAACAAATTAAATGGAATCAAATGATGAAAATTATTGTGCATGAGTACACACACACACACACACACACACACACAAATGTTTTCTGAGTAATTTAACAAACACTTCCACATTGAAAAGACTATTGCTACATAACACTGAACTCTACGAAAAATTGATCTTCTAATAATCAGGTTTGACTAAAATATTGAAACTTCAAAACAAACTTGAACCATACACACAAACACACACACACAGATACACATACATGGATACACATACATACATATATAAGCAGTATCTTATTTTCTTGTCATTTTTTCTATAAATCCAAATTACTCTAAAAATAAAGTCTCTTAAAAATAAACCTTCATGTTTTATTCTTGAGCATTTAATGTTTTCTGATTTTGTTTACAAAAGTCATCTTCCTAATCTCATATTCTCTAAAAAGTAGCCCAAAAAGTATATATTTAAAATGGTTGATAGATTTTAAAACCTTGATGGATCACTGCTGTCTATTGTGAAGGAACAAAATCTTGCGTAATAGTGATGAAATTTTTGATTAATTAATAGAAATAAAATAAATGTTACTTTAGGCATTGAATTTCAAATTAACAAACATACATTTAGAAAAAGATATGAAATGTGAATAACAAGAAATAGGAGGAAGGGGCTGGGGATGTGGCTCAAGCACTAGCGTGTTCGCCTGGCATGCGTGAGGCCCGGGTTCGATCCTCTGGACCACATACAAACAAAGATGTTGTGTCTGCCGAGAACTAAAAAAAAAATAAATATTAAAAAACTTCTCTCTCTCTCTCTCTCTCTCTCTCTCTCTCTCTCTTTAAAAAAAAAGAAATAGGAGGAATTGTACCTGATAGTTTTCTGGACTTGCAGAAATCCTTGCTTAAAACAATTACAAAAATAGAAACAACTCTTACTAAGAATAGAACAATAGTTCTGAGGATACACATTTTTACTATATTCATAATTAGTTGTCCTTGACTTAAAACAAATTACCTGTAGTCTTAAGCTCTGGTATCTAAGGTAGAAAGTATATATATATATATATATATATATATATATATATATATATATATATATATATATATATCACTGTGATTTAAAATTACCATGAATTAATATTACTTCTAATAGTTCAATTTCGAAAAAATTATGGAAGGCAATTTTTCACAGGAGATGATTTCCTGTGATCTTTTCATCTACAACCCCCTCATTTATCACTCATGGCACTTTCATGTTGAATTTTTATTTTCAACTATGGTGACATAGAAGCTTCAATCACTTCTCTTGAAGGTTTATGTATAGTCTCAGATGGTGAATGGTGTTAGTCTAGGAGTTAAACAACGCTGTGGTCATTTATATACAATAATAGCAAAGAAATACAAAAGTATAGCCCATTCCAAAACTGAAAATATTAATATTTTTCATTTATTAATTCATTTCATTATATTGTTCCCCCTCAAATGATGGTCATGTTTATCATAATATTTGCCTGCTTTCATTTATTTCTAAGGTGTAAAATGTGGAATTCCTTTATTTGACATAATCTAGTCATGTCTCGATTTCTTAGTTATTATAAGGAAAATCTGAGACTTTTTCCCTAGTGTTCCAACTTTAGTATCTATATAGAGTGTCCACACCTAAGACCTAGTGCGTAATCAGGAATAGATTTCTAACTTTGAAGCCTACTTCACATTGCATGCTATATAAATTCTCACCATCTTCTAATATTTTTAATAACATTTCTTAGTGACCCCTCAAAGCAGAATGTCCATTTGACTCAAATCCACAAAAGAGGCTGTGATAATATCCCATGATTACATGCTAAAATAATAAGAGCAAATATTTCTTGAGGATATGTATGTGCCAAATATGGTTTAGTTTTATATATCAACTCTTTTTGTTTTATATGTGCATATGTATGTATACATATGTGTGTGTGTATATATTGTATTTAAAACAATCCACACAAGGCAAGTTTTAGAGAGTAACAAACTTGCTCCAAATCATTAAGGATTTGAATAGGGGCTGTCCATTTTTAGAATCTGTTTGACTCATCCCAACACTCTCAACCTCCAAGAAAACTTGTTTTTACAATATTTGATAACACTGACATTGACAAAATCTAGTAAAAGACCTGAACAATGAGAACAATGTTGGGAAAAAATGGTTCTTAGCCAAACATAATTATAGTTCAAGTTGCAGAAAATTTATAAAATACCTAAAATTTTGTAAACAGGGATAAGCCTAGAAAAGTATTCATTATTCTCCTTATTAAACATCACTGTAAATCTTGTAATGAAACTTGTGTTTAAAGTTCAGGGCTCTATACTGTATTCTGTGCTAATATGTTATATCATATATCTCAAAATGTAACATCCTAAAGGATTAAATTTGTGCCTTAATCTGTTTATCCTCAAACTTTAACTTGTTGCTGGACTTACTTTGTTGCTAATTGATTAAGGACAGAACTGAATTATGAGTATTACTTGTATTGTTGGTGCATTCTTCTGAGAAGTGTCTTTTGAATTAGTTTTTTTCAGTGTTGGTGGGGAACAGTATTCTCCTTGGTGTTCACTTCAGCAACTGTGAACTGTTGCATGTGACAATATGAGTGATGGATTTAAGTACCATCTGTTCAAGCCATTTCTCTATTATATATTATTCCCTAGTTTCCTCTTTTTCCAGGGGCTCATGCCTTTTAAACTTAAATTATAATAAATAAGACCATCAATTCACAAAAATCTGACCACTGGTGGGAGAATGATCTGTAAAGTATTCATAGTTCAAGAATCAGACAGTTAAATTTTATTCAATGTATACATAAAAATTCATAGAATTACATTTCTCTTCTAAAATTTACAACAAACACTGGTATTTTCTATAAAGAACCAAAACCTCCAAAAGAGTCTATTTGTGTTTATATCCCTTAGAAAACTATCAGGCACAATTCCTCCTATTTCATGTTATTCATATTTCATACCTTTTTCTAAATTATGTTTGTTAATTTGAAATTCAATGCCTAAAGCAATGTTTATTTTATTTTCATTAAACAAAAATTTCATCACTATTACTCAAGATTTTGTTCCCTCGTGATAGAAAGCAGTGATCCATCAAGGTTTTAATAGAATACCTCTACCAACCATTTTAAATGTACACTTATTGGGCTACTTTTTAGAGAATAAGAGGTTAGGAAGATGACTTTTGTAAAAACAACAACAACAAAAAAAAACATATTTCTGAGCAGATGGCCTGACAGGCAAAAATGCTTTTTTTAGACAGACTATATCCTAAGTATTTATATATTTAATTATGCTTTATTTGAGATAAAATGTTTGAAAAATAAAAGTAGGTGCTTTAAAACAACTTCATTTCTACCAATACACAGCACCCAGATCCTCCATGCACAAAAATTAGAGAAAAATCAAATGCAAAATTTAATCAGTTATTATAATGTGATACAAATTTCAGCATGTGATAGAATATATAACCTGAAATAATTAGTGATAATGGCATAGGAAGAATAAGTACTAAAGGGGAAGTAAATCTGTTATGCAAAACAAGGAGACACAAAAAATACTATGAACAATAGAAAGAGAAATGAACTCTCAAAAGTCAAGCAAATGTGTGCTATGAAGGAAAGGTCAGAGTCCAGTGAAAAGTCCACAGTTTTAAACACAGGCACATATACACATACATTCATTTTTCTTCGCAATTGTCTTAATCATGTGATAGTTAATGTCATATGTCAACTTGAATTAACTAAAGGGTGCCTAGGTAGCAGGAAAAGTGTCATCTCTGGTTGTCTATGAGGGTGTTTTCAGAAGAGATGAATGTTTGAATTAAAAACCGAGTAAAGAATATTCCCCTTTAACCAATATGAGTGGGCATCACATAATCCTTTTTCCTAAGCTGAATCTTTTTTTATGTTTATTCAAATTCTACCTAAAAATTCTGTCCTGGCAAAAGACAGATCTATTAACAAATGAAATATAATTAGAGAGCCCAGAAATGGTTCAATGGTATTTGACAAGGGGACCAAGACCATTCAAAGAGGGAAGAATAGTCCTTTACATTAATCAAAAATGATGGTAGTGGTAAAATTGGATATTCATATGCAAAAGGATGAAAACGGACCGTAATACCAAACAAAAATAAATTTATAAAAATAAAAATAAAAAATTAACTCAAATGGATCAAAGACCTAAATATAGACAAAGAAAAAGCTATTAAAAACTTAGAACAAAACTTAAAAGCAAAAGCTTCATAAAATTAAATTTGACAATGATTTCTTGAATGTGACACAAAAAAAACATCCATCAATGAATGAATGAATAAGTAAATAAATAAATAAATAAAACAAATTGAACTTTATACAAACGAAGGTTGTATATTTCAGTGAGGATGGTTTCACATTAAAAATGTATATCTAATAATACTTTTGACAAAATAAAAACTAATTCCCCAGAATGAGAGAAAATTATATATCTGACAAGGGATCAACATCCAGAACACATAAAGAATTTCAAAACCTAGTAAAAACAAATCAAACAAAAAATTAAATTAAAAATTAGCAAAGGACTTGCATAGACCTTTATAATGAAAAAATAATACAATTGGTCAATAAGCTCATGAAAAGATAGTCAACATAATTATTCATCAAGGAAATGTAATGACATGCCACACCATGCCTATTAGGATACCTGCTAAAACCAAATAAATAAAAACGAATTACAGAAAATAACCAATTATGGGCAAAAGTGTAAAAAAATTGAAACTTTGTGTACTATTTATGAATATAGAAAATTCTGTGGTCACTGTGGAAAACATTATGATATTTTCTCAAAAACTTAATAGAAGTTCAGTGTATTAGACAAAAGGGAATGAAGAAAAGGGAGGAGGGATAGAAATAGGAGACAGTAGAATGAATCAGACATAACTTTCTTATGTTCTTATATGAATACAAAACCATTGTAACTCCACATCATCTACAACCACAAGAATGGGATCATAATTATAAGTTACACTTCACATATGTAAAAGATGTCAAAATACACTCTATCTCATCTAAAAAGAAGAAATAATTTTAAAAATTAGTGGAATTACAACAATAGCCAGCAACTCCACTTTTTGATCTATATCCAAAACAATTTAAAGTATGGAATCATATTCATACACATACATTCATAGAAGTATAATTTATGATAGCTGAAATGTAGAACCAATACAGTTTTCCATCACAGGATGAATAGATCAACAAAATGTTGCACATATTAAGGAATATCATTCAGACTTAAAAAGGAATGAAATTCTGATGTTTTCTACAACAAGCATGGAGTTTAAGGACACTATGTTTCACTAAATAAGTAAAAGACAAATATTGTATGATTTTTGTGAGTATTTAGAGTAGTCAAAATCAGTGCCAGAACCAAGAATGATGCTTTCCGGGGGCTGGGAGGAAGAGGAATGAGGAGCTATTTTTTTTAAGGAGTATATTGTTTCAGTTTAACAAGATAAGAATTCTGCAGATTGATGGTGATGATGGTTGCATGATAAAATATACATGACATAAAGCAAATCTGTTATCAGTTTAGGATTGGCCCTGATAGTTAACTTCTCCCTCAAAAATTTCTTGTGAGAATTAAATATGTTAACACATATACAATATTTATTCATACATATTTAAAACAGTTTCTAATACATTGGATGCAGAAAAACTGGCTCTTTTTAATTACTGGTGTTACCTTACTGGGCTGTTGATAAATAAGTGGGATTTATTTCAGAATAAAAGGCTATAAACAAAAATGTAAAAGTATAATTAAAATTTATTTAAAAAACACTTCTGTCATAATACTAAATATGCAAATTATCTCAGTTGTTGTCTTGAATGTTAGATATTATTTTATCTAGAGATCCTAATCTGTGTTATATTTTCCAATCTTGCCTCTGACAACATTATATAAAGAAGAAACATTGTGTTTATTGCAAGTTAAAAAATAATAAATTATGATGGACATTTTCCTTTTATCAAACTGACTATTGCAAAAACTAAAGTAGAAACCAGCTCAATAATTATTTGATAACTCCTCTCAAAAAATAGTGGATATGTGGCTATTTGATTACTTAACACTCTTCTACTGTCATCCAGGAATCTTCAAAGAACATATGGTACCTGTTCAATATTATAAAATTCTTGCAGATAGTCTTTAACAAAGTGTTAGTGTTCTAATTTTAACTTGCAGTGGTATATTGAAATAATGTTTCAGTCATTTTCAGAGAAAGTATTCAGGTATCTCACTACTAAAAAGGGTTACAGATTGTTATAGTTTTAAAAGAGCCTATAGAATTTACCATAGCAATGATCAAAGGATAATGCAGAGTAATTGTGTCTAATAAAGCTGCCACACAAAAAAATTAAATATTAAAAAAACAACTACAGAGAGTAACTGTTAATAAGCAATTAAATATCTGTTTTATGAAATTTCTTCACTTGAGTTTTTGTGGTTTCCAAGTATTATCCTTTCAACACCATTGTATGCAAAAAGAACCAAAAAATTCAATAAAGAACTTAGTAACGTTCAATATGTGTATTCTAGGTTATGAATGTATTTTAGTTGATATAAAAACATCAATCAATGTTTACTGCAGCACAATTCACAATAGCTAAGCTAAAGAACCAAGCTAGAGCTCATGGACAGATGGATGGATTAAAAAAAAAGTGGTATATATACACAATGGAATATTTCTTAGCCATGAAGAAAAATAACTTTAAGACATTTTGCTAGTAAATGGATGGATGTGGAGATTATCATGCTAAATGAAATAAGCCAACCCCCCCCCCAAAACAATGGTTGAATGTTCTCTCTGCTGTGTGGATGCTAACACACAACAAGGGAGGTGGACAGAAGTTCAGTGATTAGACAAAAGGTGATGAAGGGAAGGGGAGATGGGAATAAGAAAGACAGTAGAATGAATCTGACCTAACTTTCCTATTTTCATATATGAATATGCCACAGTGAATCTCACCATTATGCACATCCACAATACTGAGATCATGATTAGAATAAGATATATTTTATACTTGTATAAATATATCAAAATAGATTCTACTGTTATATATAACTAAAGAACAAATTAAAGAATTGAAAAAAAAATTTAAAAATTTAGTTGGGAAATCTAGAGTTTAAGTTAACAACAGAAATCTCAGTAAAATAAGCAGTTACTATTAAATTATTATGCATACCCTTTTATTTAACCTGGAATTAGCAGATAAGGAGGACAGAACAACTATTAGAGGCTATGACTCTAAATGTTAGATATTATCATCTCAAAACCTAGAGGACCTCTGATTATAGCCTCACTACAATCTTTAGCCTAAAGAAACCATTCACTATATAAGTTTATCGTAACTTTACTTCAAAGCTAAAGAATATTTTATCTATTTTTGGATGCTTTTGCACATTTACTTGTCCCAGTCTATAATGTATACTTTCCTTTCAGAAAATGTGCTTTTCAGTTCACTGCCAACTAGTAAAAATTACCATCTGGTAATGTTAAAAGCAGCTCTTCCCTCTCTTTCTTTCAGTTCACTCCCAATCCAGTCAGAATCAAATTCTTCATCTACTTCTAAAGCTTTTGACTCAGGTCAGAGGAAGTAAAATATTGCACTTTTTTTTTCCTAAGCAAAAAGAGCTGAGTTGTGTGTATGCTAAACTACTGTACACTTAAGCTTTCTTGTTAAATAAAAAATTGGAATCTAAAACATCTTGGGCAACCTCTTCCTGATTACTGATGACAAAATGATTTTGTTTGACTCCATTGCATTTCTATTGCATTAGAAATGCACAGCAGGTAACCTTCCTCACATTGTGGGCGCTAGTGAGTGGATTTGATTTTAAGCTAGAAAACATTTCCATCAAAGTGCAGCTTAAATTAAGCTAATTCTATCATTTCTAGAGTAGCCTTTGAATACCACTTATGAAGGTCATAAGAACTGCTCTTTCTCCTAACCTTAAATTCTGAGGACTTACATAGGTACATTAAAATGCTCTTAAGCTGATTGGATTTGCTGGCAAGGTTGAAAGGTGATCATCAGGCAACTTCCATAGCAGTGTCAAAAGTGTTATAAAACTTTTCATTCTTCCTAGAAGGAAGGTACAACCAGTGATCTATGATGCAGAATACAAAGTGAGACTGAAATCAAAATGTCCCTTAATAGAACTCTGAAATCTAAATTGACTTAAATTTTAAGTATTAAAAGACTATTTTGCAAGAAAGTTATAATATTTACTATTTAATTGAAGTATTCACATACAATAAATCATTTATATAAAATGTAACTCATATCCCCCATTCATACATGTTCATACATGTGAGCAATTATTTCAAATGAGTGAAAAACTAATATTGTTTAATGAACTCTGTGTAATTAAAACTGTCTTTAATGACTGTGGATTACATTTTAATCTTTAAAAAACCCTGTGATGTAGAGGATACATTTCTTTGTATACACGGGGACTCTAAGAAACTGAATAGTTTGGTAATTAATTCCTAAAGTAATTCCAAGTGTTTCAGCAGCTAGGTTTCAGAGCAACATTTGAATTATAAAATTATGGAATTCCTTCACCAAATTATTCATCTCTGAGAGGCTGTCTCTATGTAAAATTTTGCTAAGAACACCTTGCCCTTTTCTTCATTGATCTTATACTCTACATAAGAAGTTACAATATGCTAATATAATCTGTTCATTAATTTCTAATATTGAAATGAAAATCTTAGTTAATATTTGGGCTAGTTTTCATGTTATTATTAATCAAAATTATTAGCCATCTTATTTCTAGTACAAGTATTTTATTTAAATACTGGCCATGTGAAAAAAAAATCCCCCAAATATTTTCTATATATAACAAAAATATAAATACTAATTTATCTTCATGTCAATGAATATCCTGTAATATGATCTTGTTGTTTTTTATCTCATTAATAATTTTATCCCTACACTTCAGAGCTTATCTTCCTGAAAATTATGAGAGAAGTAGTGGGAGAATAGCCATTGTTAGAAAACCAAGGAGAGTCAAGACAAATAAACAAGACACTAGGGATTTTTGAAGTCAGAAATGCACATGTTCAGCCAGATCCTTTTCCAGTTTACGTGAACAGTGATGCTTTAGACTTCTAAGTTATTATTGTTTGTGTTTATATAATTTTTACAATAATGGAGTATAATTCAGCTTTGTATTTCTTCAAATAAAGAAACATAGAATATGCTCAAAAATATGAGTACCATTTGACATATCTCAGTCATTTTTACTGTCACATGAGTTTTTGCACATTCAAGGGTAAGCGTAACAATGTATACTGGGCAGAGAAAAAAATTAATCAGGTACATTTGGCACCAACTGAACATCAAATTAAAACAACTTCACAAAGGCTTTTATAGAATGGTAGTGGACTGAATAACAATGGATTCATCTGTAAACCCTTAAGGTGCTGAAGTGTTTTCTTTCGTCATAGACTGACATTGCCCTCAGAGCAAAAAAGAGGGAGGCTCCTCATGTAAAGTAAGTTCTGCGTCTTCTAAAGTTTATACATTTTAGAATTTCTGAGTCTCATTTGATAAGAGAAATGTAAGCACTTTGTAAAATTTTAAATATAAGGTTGGCAAAGACTTATATTAATTCCCAATATTAATTTGGAAATTTAGAAAGAATACTTAAATTGATACTAATTTTCATCCAGTTGATGGTAACCAAAATAGCTGCTGCATGTGTTTGACAAGCACATAAAATATAAAAATCATCACTGATATTTAATTTTAATGCTTATTATTATTGTAATTTAGTATTTATAATCTTTTCCAAAGCTCCAATATATATTTTTAGGAAATAGAATTTATTTAAAAATTATGAAAAAATACTATGTCAAGACAGAATTAAATGGCATATATTCCCAATATTGTACTATAGGATATCAACATTATCTCTAAAGATTTTATACTATGAAAGAGATTAATAATCTAGGGATAATACATTACTTACAAGGCTTAACAAGTAAAGAATAAGCTAATGAACATGATTTGATTTTCAGGACTCTAAAGTTAATTAAAAGGATCAGTTGATACAGAAGTTGACAGAAGGCAAGTTGACAGAGGGAGAGAAGAGTCTGTTTTGTATACCTAATAGATGAGGCGTTTTAATGCATGCTCTGTCCCAAGTCTTCATTATTAATTCTTCATTGTATACCAAAAGAGAATTTCCATATTCTCTCATTAGATGAGACTACAAAAGGACCTGTAATCAGAACTGTTTTCTATTTATAATCCCCTATTGGACAAACTCACCCACATTGAGAATTCCAACACCATACATTGTACCTATCTCAACTTGAACCTTTGAGTCCTATTCTCTATTGTGTAGGCAAATAAATGGTACCAGTATCCCCACTGTTTACTTTGGGCATGATAATTACTGTAAAAGTATATATACAAATGCTTTACCCTATCTATATATGTTGTATATGCATATTCCCATATTAAAATGTTTTATTTATTCCTTTATCCATCTCTAATTACTGTTCCATGACTCTCTTATCTTTATAATAACTTTTCTTGAAAATTTTAACTCTACTTTTGCCTCTTTTATATTAGCTCTGGTTCTCAATCCCATTTTCCTAGTAAATCTTCATTTACCTATTCCACAGAAACTTCTTTAATTGCTTTCACCAAGGTAACTACTCTAAGCTAAAGCCAATGTACCTTCCATGCCCTCGTATGATTGAATTTATCCTCAAAAAATGACCTGACCCAATTGAAATACTATCCTTGAAATATCTGAATATAAACCTTCCCCTGAATTATTATCCAAATATCATTCACTCTTTCTTTATTCTCCTCTTTCCTCTTCTGCCACTTCTTTTCATTTGCCCTAGCCAAATCCTCATAATATGTTTGACCTCCCAAAATGGGAGGGTCACAGGAATTCATTCTCAGAAATATTCATTACTATGTAATTGTTATTCAGTACACTATTTTGTCAGTTACTTTTGAAATACTTCCATATAACATTATCATTCATAAATCTGGTAGCTTAAAAACCACCATTATTTCACAAAGATCCACATTAGTTTAGTGGCTCTGCTAGGGTAAGGTGATTTTCCATTTTCATGTGTGTTCAGCTGGCTGGTCAAGGGAGTGCCGGGAGACCTAATTTGGCCTCACTTGAGAGACTTCTCCTCTGCTCTGTAGGTTTCTTCTCCCCTAGGAGACTAACTCAGGCATGGTCTCACAGTATAGGGTGCCCCATCAGGAAAAAAGAAACCTGTGTGCTTTCATTTAGTATTCAGCCTACATGCCATTTGCTCCAGGTCAGAGATGTTCTCTGACATTGTTTTATAGCAAAACCTTATTTTGCCTAACTAACTTCTCCTTTTAATTTGTAGAGTCTTCACACTTGAGGTTTTTGTTAGTGTCAAAGGTATCATGGAACTTTTATGTGCCTTTACTTCAAGAGTGCATTTTACTGCTGTTGAGAATAAAGACTGAGCATGAAGTCTTAAGGGTTAATCTAGATTAAGGCACTGCATACCAAACATTTCTTATTAGATGCATGTTACTAAATACCTATTTTTAAAAATTTAAAATGGATTTTTACTGCTTAAAATTTGGCTTCAGTTCATCTAAATTTCCTAATTTTTGCTGTATTTTAATGATGTTATACACATTTTGTTTTAATAAAATATAGCTAAAAGTTAAGAAATTTTAATTGCACATTAGAGTAAAAATAAAAAAGAAGTTTTTTTTACTATTTTAAATGCCATCTCACAAAAACATAGAAGGATAATAATAATGCTTATTGTATTTCTTATATTGTATGTACTGATTTTAAAGAATTGATTTCACTACAAAACAAGAGAGCTCATTATTATATCGTTGGACATATAAAAAAAAGAAGAGAAATACTTTAAACAAAGCCAACCTATTTTTAAGTGAAGAAATGGATTCAAATTCAGCTCTTTCTCTAAGCTACAGTTCTGTTTATGATAGTAAATTTTAGTGTATGAAGACAGCTACATTGCTTATCTTATTATAGCTTTACAAACTCTTTTTATATATACCAATATAATTTCTTTTTAAAAATGGGAACTATTTCAACTAATGGTGTATTATGTGCTAGGCTTTTTAACTTCCACTTTGTTACAGTCATCTTTAGACAATGTTGGTTATAGAATTACATCTCTAAATTGATACATTCAATGAAAAGATGATTTTAAAGTGACAATAATTTGCTCACCGCTTTCAGAATCATTCTTGTATAGAAGAATGTCTCATTTACTAAAAATATTGTAACATTAGAAATAACTAGTTGTAAAAAAATATGAAATGAGATCCATTATTGTCACTGTATCCTTAGATTTTTTTTCAAAAAGTCCAAAATACATGCTGAACTGTAATTATCAATATGCCAACTTCATTCTTTCTAAATGTCCTTATCATGCTTATTCATCAATCCTAATAAAATTGCAACTAGCATACCTCTACTCATTTTTTGAAATGAGCTTACCTTCTTAAATTTTAAGGGAACCCAAATACTCAGTCTTTTCAGTATATAATATGGTATAGAGAGTTGCTAGTGGTAGAAAAGTTTTTTTAAGCCTATTCAAAATGAAGGAGTTTCGACTTTGTGGGGTAGAAAAAGATTGTTTAATCAACTGAAAAACAAGTGCAAAGATACAACTTCATCCTTCTACATGTAAAGATTTGGCCTTTATATATTTTCTATAAGTAGTTTGTGGCCATTAATTCCTTCAAGAAGAGACCATGAAAAATATGTATATATTTCAAGTTCATTACTCAACTCTCAGTTTAGTGCATGCATTGGCCTTTCTTCTAACCTGTTTTCAGGTTGTATCAAATTTGTTCTATGTTCCCAGGTACCTTTATCAGAGGAACAACAGGCATGAATTAGCCTCATTAAACCTTTGATTTGTTGCTTCTTGCCATGGTGTTCTGAAATACTTTCTATTAGGAATATTATACTATTAAATGCACAAAGATATTTAACAGTGCTTTAATAGTACGTGAAAGAGTTATTTAATGCATCACACTATAAAAAAAGCAGGGATAATTTAGGATACCTAGGCTAAGTTATCCATTTTCTGGTGTGCAGGAACTCTTTCCACAGATATGTGGCCAAGAAGCATGTGCCCCTGCCTGTCATATGGTTTGTCCTCTCTGTTGTTCTTTATGAATCTTTATCGTTTCTAGTTCCTATTCTGTATATTACATAGCTTATGTCTCATGTGGTCTGTGTCACAATGGAAACAATAATGTGAGTTATTGAATATCCTCATTGTATATTTCTGACAACTCAAATTTGATTTTTATAGACAAGTATTATATTTGCAGAAAAATGTACATAAGTTAACCTCTCCACAAATTCCACAAACTGGACCCACCTCTTTAGCCAATAGTCACATTGTTACATCATTCCCAGAAGATGTATCAGCTTTCAATACTGTCTATGGAATTATATATAATGTACTTTTTGTGTTTGGCCTCATAATATTATATTTTTTGAAATTCATTCATATTACCTGTGATTGTATCTCATTCTATCTGCTTGATAGCATCACACTCCTTGAAAATGCAATATTAATTTATTTGTTTTTCAGTATATTTGTGTGGTTCCCAGTGTGTGTCTAACACAAACATTCCAGTGCCTCTTTTTTTAAAGATGTATATTTTCTAAGTTAATGAGTCATACAGCATATAGATATAGAAATATGTAGTTTTATAGGTATATTTGTTTTTGGAATATGGGGTTGTTTTTAAATTTTAACTTTTACAATATTTGTTTCTGCTATTCCAATTTGTAGAGATACTGAGAAATCTCCATGTTCCCAATGAAGATTCAGAGGTATCAATTAAACCAGTTTTGGGGCACTGGTAAGATTTCCTGATTTGACTGCTAGCAACATGGGTGTGTTCAGTTTGTGAATTCATGAACCAGTACATTTACACATGAATTTACCTGCAGATATATTCCATGTCCATAAAAATTTTTAAATTCTATTACTCTGCTAGTGATGCTTGTGCTTTATATGCACTCAGTTTCTACTCAATCCTGATTTTCAGAATCGCAGTGTTTCAGTCAGTTGGTATTTTATCTTATTATTTTTTTTCTGCTTTTCAAAGACTTGACAAGAATAATTGCAGAGGAGGAAAATTTTCATATGGGGATTCATGCTTTCAGAGGTTTTAGTCCATAGGTGGCTGACTCCATTCCTTGGGGCTCAAGGTGAAGCAGAATATTAGGGTGGAAGAGTGTGTCAGAGGAAAGCAGCTGGAGACATATCAGGAAGCAGAGAGAACTCTGCTCAACAAGGACAAATTATAAACCCAAAGGCATGTCTAGAGGGATATATCTCCTTTGACCACACCCTATTGGTTTACAGTTATCACTCAGTTAATCCCTATCAAGGGATTAATTTACTGATTGGGTTAAGGCTCTTGTAGCCCAATAATTTCACCTCTAATCTTTCTTGCATTGTCTTTGGGGACACCTCATATGTAAATCATAATATGTAGCATCAATTAGAATTTCATGCCACCCCCCCCTTTTTAAAGGTAGGAAAGTAAAAAACTCCAGTTTACAATTAACCAGAAAAAGTCTCCCTGGTTATATAGAAATTAGACTAATGCTATTTCCTATCTTACATAAATAATTCTCTCTCCAAATTACAGCCAGATGGAATTTTGATGCTTATTTTATGCAAATAAACTATACAAAACAGATCCACATATAATCTTCGATTTAATCCTGTATAATCATTTTAGCTTTTTCTCTTTATCAAAGAGAATAAGTCCGAGAGGATGGTAATTTTCTTAAGGTTTCTTTCAACCACATTTTAAACTCACGTCATAACTGTTGATACTGAGACACATTACTTAAAAAATTATAATAGTAGATGAATACTAGAAAAATATTAAATGTGGAAAAATGAGAAACAAATAAAAACAATTTTAAATGATCTAAATAGATTTCTGAAGCTTATTAGAAAAAACTGTTCTAATGTGCAAATATTTCATATCTGCTATTTATTTTTATAGAAATCTGATTAAAATTAAATTTTGGATTTTTCCAAAATAGCTAAGCAAAAGTCAAACACTATTAAGTTGTTATAAATATTATTTAATTAAATTTTATGTATGCTACATTTTATTTACCCAACTTGCCAGTATTTGCTTATTGTACTCAGTTTGAAAACAAATTAATCAATGATGGTGATAGTTCTTCATATATGTGCCAAATACTTTACATCTGTCCAATTCTAATCCCAAAACAGTTTCTTTCAAACTTAAAATATTCAATGTGAATCTTAAAATAGTTCAGTGTTTCAGAAATCTTATCTGGATAAAAACAAAATTTTTTACTAAAAAAATGTACTGTTTGTATAAAAAGTTTAGAAAAATCATCTTTATAAAAACATCTGCATATGTTTTATAGAAATAAATCAAGTGTCTTCCTGTTGCTATAGAATAATTTTAAATAAAAATTAAGTGTACAAAGTTACTGAAAGCAAATATATCTACATATTTTAATCTCTCAAAAATAGTAGAAATACAATAAACATATAAAACTAGCTAAGGTTTTCAAAAAGTAATTTGAGTAGTTAAACTCAAATAATTTAATATATTGTAAACACTTACCTAATAGAATTATTGCTGCCACAGTAAAATTTGAAACATTGTTTTGCCAAAGTTTCATATGAATTAGTATACAATAAAAGTGGGCTGGGAATATAACTCAGTGTTAGAGTACTTTCTCAGCATATGTAAGGCCCTGGGTTTGATCCTCTGTACCTCAATAAAAAAAAGTGGCAACAAGAAGTAAATAATATTTTACATTCAGTGTGTGAGTATTAAAAATACAGGATGCTTGCAAAAGATCCAGTGTGAGTGTGGTTCAGAGGAGGGTCAATTTGCATTTCATGATAGTACAGAATGATTGGGAGTGTTATAAACTGCAAAATTATTTTCTTCATTACTACCATTGGTACCATTAATTTGGGATAATTTTTTAAATTAATGGATTTAATCCCCATATAGTACCTACATCAAAAATCATCTATTCTCAGTTCTTCAAATGAATCTACCATTCCAAACACTGGGTATGTACTCTTTTCTTCTGTCACAGTGACAAAAATTGCAACAGCAAATGTGATTTCTCTTTGTATCTGATTGCCTCTGAAACAAATATTTTTTTGAACGCATTTCCTGTTTCTGCACACTTCTACACACTTTCCACATTCTATATTTTACATCTACCGAGTTCCTGAGTCTATTTTCTCATGTTGAAAATTCTTCTACAATCTTATACCCTTTGTATTTGCATTCATCAAGTACATTACGTTTTGCAAACATAATGAATTCATAATGGCCAAACCCAAAGGCCTTATAGTTTAGCAATTTATGAGCTCTTTGAAGTATCTGATATTCTTCATCACATATTAGTCTTATAATTTTTTACTACCAAAAAAACAAACAAGCAAAAAAAAAATAAAAGAAAGAAAGAAAAAAAGAATCCTTTCTCCTGGACCAGATTTATGGTATACAACCATATGACCATGACTTTTCTCCTCCTGACTCTACTCCAGCTTAACTTATTATCATCCCACTCCCATCATCTTTATTAGTTCTCTTTTACTACTTTTTCTCTAATACTGAGAACTTCAGGTTATTCTTCTGCCTTTTAGATGTTCTCATTCTCCTCACCCCACCAAAGATCTGTAATATTATTTTTATTTAATGATTCAGTCTACTCCATCTAGAACTACATATCAACATTTCCATCTGCTGCAAAGCTACTTTCATTCTCATGTCCTGCTGTCATTTCAAATTTATCTAAAATCAAATGTTAACACACTCTCTATAAAGTTAGCTCCCTTTCCTATTTCCCCTGTTTTCCAAAATTTTCTTTTTCTAAGACATCATTTTGACTACTATTTTTTCCCTGCCTTCACATTTATGTAATAAATTCTACCCACTTTTCTCTCTTCTCCCACCCCTTACCCCCAAGTTCTTATTATCTCTCTCTCCTCTTACTCTCCTTCACTGTCCTCTTTTTAGTTGCTGAATTTATAGGCTTTGTGTAATCTAATCATACACACATGATTCCCAGGTGAGTCCTCCTAAGAGCCCAGTTCTGTCTTACACTTCAATAGAAGATTCCTTAACCCCAGTAATCAAATCCCTGGATAGATTGGCCAAGATTCAACCTTTCTAGACTGATCATTGAAATGTCAAACACAAATGTAACTGACATCTTAAATGGCCATAGGTCTACATATTGCCTCCAGAACACTTCTATTTTCCTGCTTTTCACAGACCATGTATCAGCATTTAAATATGCTTGCTCTCAGTCTTAGTGTATACTAACACAATTAGTCTTTCCCTAGGGCTCAGACTATTTTCTTTAAGAAATGACACTGAATTTACCTACATGAAATATGCTGTACTATCATGAAATGCAAATTGACCTTCCTCTGAACCACTCTCACACTGGTTCTTTTACAAGCATCTTGTAATTTTTATTACTCTCACACACTGAATGTAAAATATTATTTACTTCATGTTGCCACTTATTTTTTTTAAGGTACAAAGGATCAAACCCAGGGCCTTTTAAACATGCTGAGAAAGTACTCTAACACTAAGTTATATTCCCAGCCCACTTTTATTACAGAATTTATTATTATAAGCATATTTACAGTCCAATATCTTATGATCATTTACCTAAATAACAATTTTTTATGCTTTTATGAAATCAAAACTTTTTTACCATATAGAATTAGAATTAATTATAACACTGAATATCTTTTGACCCCTATATGTAATTTATCTCACTTAGTTCTTAGTTAAATGCTATTTTATTTTATTTGTTTATAAACAAATAGACAAATTTCAGAAGTCTCAATTACTTAGGTTCACATTATTAGATATGAATGGTTTCAAGATTAATGTGAAGTGATAAATATAGAAATACTCAAAAATACTATGCTATACATAAATAATTATCCATAAGTCATCCAGTCATCTGATTAATTACTCATAAGTCATCCAGTGGGAGATGATCAGCTTTTTGCATTCTCTGGATGAATTAACTTTTAGTCTTTTTTATATGCATATATATTTAACAATCCTATGCTGATAATGCCATTAACAAAGCTGCATGTTAGATAGGATGAACAAGGTGTGCTTTTATCGAAGCCACACTTAATAAGTTGCCTTGTAGAGGCTCTCATTGCTTGTTTATAGCAAACAGCAGTGGTTCTCCTACTCCAGTGTGAAATAGAGTTACCCACAGGACCTATTATAAAACAGTACCAGGGTCTATCTCCTGAATCAGACTCAGTAGATTCTGTCAAGGTTCTGAGATTTTATGTGTCAATACAAAATTAATACTGATCCCAGAACCACATTTTGAGATCCACTGGTCTAAATGATTTGATTTCAAGAAAATTTGATAGTCCCTAAAAGTCTTCAACATAGAAGTCCCATCTATATAATCCCTAACATAATCAGGTATATCAGGTCTTTAGAATTTGCTTATAAAGAAGTGGCAAGTCAAACTGGCAGCACAAATACAATTTTTCTCTCAAGAGAAAAATAAATCTTCATTTTTCAGAAATAGTCTTTTTGTTTTTACTACTTATTCCATGAAGTCAAATTTCCCTGCCCTACTCCCACACTTACTGTTTTTTCAATTGAAACAATGTCCTGAAATATGGCTAAAAATATTTTCCAGGACTCCACACTCAGAATAGTCTTTGAAACAGGCTGCCAAAATATCCAGTATACCAATTATGTGGTATGTAACATGACTTTTTTTAATCGATCACTTCTATACATATTTCATAACCTTCTTACAGATGCCTGAGTGTGTCTTAATTTTAGTTCTGAAAGTATTTTCCTTAAAATAGTCTTTTCATAAACATTTATTCAATAAGCATTTATGGGGCCCACAGGTGATGGACAAAAAAGAAATATAGCTGACTTAGCACCATTTCTTATTTCCACAAGGAAGATAGTGAATCATCTAAAATTTTGCCAGACAGATAAAAGCAAAAAAATTTGTGCATATATTTTCTCTTAAATAAGCCTTCATTTTAATGCATCAGGAGAAAAATAATATCATTTATTTTATCATGATATCTTCTTTATGTTCATAGTAGACAAGTATGATTCTTCAATTATATAGTGTTTTCTATTAAAGTGGTTTAAGGATGTATTTTCTAATACTTATTGACCCCCTGTGAATATTTTATCTGCAAAGATTAAGAATCTCTAAGTTTAAATGAAAATTTTAATATTTCACTGTATACATTTTTTACTTTGCCATGACTTGGACATTAACCTAAATTTTTCTAAGATAGATGTATGACATTTGTTAGAATTTCTTATTCCAAAATAGTTAATTTAAAGTGAATTTCCATTACAACACCAGTTTAAAAGTTATGTTATCATAAAACCGTCTTTCTCACAATAAGTGCAATGAGTTCAACTATGCCTTCTTCACAGATGAAGAAAATGAGAAATGAATATTTAATTGTTTATTCAATTTTACCATCAGCAATGAAACCAGAATTTGGGCCTAAGACTTCAGTATTGTTTTGCCGTTAATTTTTTTTTGCTCCAAAGTTGTGGTATATTTTTCTGTTTAAATGTTACTAAGTCAACATGCTGAATCATTAGGATCATATTTAGAGAATTCAAGATGAAAACTGATTATGATATTTAGATGTGCATGACAAGTTTTCTCCCCAGCTCCATCTTTTTTGTGGAGAGGTTAGTACTGGGAATTGAGCCCCCCATGGGCACTTTACTACTGAGCTACATCCCAAGTTTCTTTTGAGTTAATGTCTCCCTAAGTTGCCAGGAGTCTAAGTTAGTGAAGCTGGTCTCAAACTTGTGATCTTCACAATCAATATAATTTCACCACAAAATTCTTACCAATATCTTTTTAATTTCTTTCCATTAAATATCCCAATTTAATGACATGTATTACATGTAGTTGTTTGATGGCATAATTACATTATTTTTTTCCATGCCTGAAGCACAACGAAACATAGGAAACAGAGCATTGATTGAAAGAAAATATTTTCCATGTCACACGAATATTTTAAATATTCTCCATTAAAAGTCTTAAACATGTGGTCAAAACTGTAAAATAAGATTAAAAATATTTTGGCTAAAGATTTTTTTCATTAGCATGTAGTAAATATTCAAAAATAAATTATTCAAGATTATTAGATTATTAATACAGTGTTAAATATATTTTCCTCTAGGATGAACATTCCAATTGAAGAGAAAATGTACTTTAAATTTGGAAATAATGCATTAACTTATTGGATTAAAGTTTGCACAGTGAATTTAGTTAAGACATTTAGTCTTGTAATGAAATATAAACTCAATTTTCTACTTTCAATCAACTTTAAGACATAATTTAGAAGAAAGATCTTTCAGAAAATTGTCTTTCCTTCCACCATAAATTATTCTAATAAACAATATATACTCTTTGAAACACTTTACTTTGTGTAGAAATGACACTGTGTTGGCATATCTTCTATATCATTGAAAACATTATCATGAAAATGCTGGGTATCCTCATCTCAACAAAAAAATAACCATGAGCTTCAGATTTTTACTTAATTCAAACATTGTTTCCTATTATGGATCCAGGATTATCCAATGCTTCAAGCATAAGTTACAGAACAAGATAAACTGACATTCTTGTGAACTGTCTATTTCACCTGAAGTTAGAATTATGAGTGACCAAGAAAATACAAGCTATGTGGGGAATGAGTAGAAAACAACTAAAGCTACCCTAAGAAATTCTGGAAGGCCTTCTTAAGAAAGGTGCAATGTGCTTATATTTGAAGGAAAAATAGGAGCTACTTAGCAAAAATCTAGTCAAATAACTGGAAATGGTCCTTGTAGAGAAGTAGTTGTGAGAGTTTTGTTATCCATGTGTAAAATTAATAAATAAATGCTGAATTTTTAGCTTAATCAAATACAAAAACCATCTCAAAATGGGATGAAAGGCCGAAACACAAGACAGGAAGCTGTAACACCCCCTAAAAGAAATCACAAAGGAAAGTGTCCATGATATTGGGACTGAAAATGATATTTGGATATCCCACAAAAGGCCCAGTCAGTAAAAACAAAACTAAATATGTGGGACTATGTCAAACTAAAATTCTCCATTGCAGCAAAGGAAATAATCACCCAAATTAAAAACAGCTAATAGATTGAGAGAAAGTAAAGCCATATATCTGAGTAGGGGTCAATATGTAAAGTATATAAGGAACTCAAACAAATAATATCAAAAAATTAATAATTAGCAAAGGACATGGGTAGAGGTTTTGCAGCAGAAGACATAAAAAGCTCAGCAGGTATATGAAAAGATGCTCAACATCAGAGAAATGCAAATCAAAATCACAAAGACCTGGAGGTGGCTCACACCTGTAATTCCAGTGGCTCAGAACTCTGAAACAGGTGGACAGAGAGTTCAAAGTGAGCTTCAGCAATGGTGAGGCACTAAGCAACTCATGGGACCCTGTCTCTAAATAAAACACAAAAATAGGACTGGGGATGTGGCTCAGTGGCTGAATGCCCCTTTGTTCAATCTCCAGTACCAAACCAAAAACAAACAAAACACAATGAGATACTATCTCACACATCTTAGAATGTTTATTATTTAAGAGGCAGAGAAACCGAGAGACAAAGAGACAGAGAAAGTGTTGACAAACCTGTGGAGAAAAGGGTATTAAACTGATGTAGCCATTATGAATAGAGTATGGAGTTTCCTTAAAAGCAGACATATGGCCAAGTAATCCCTCTGTGGCTACACATGTATCCAAAGGAAAGAAAATCGCACCTCCCGTGGTATGTGCTCTCCAATGTTTATAGTTGCATATTTGCAATAGTCAAGCTAGGTAAACAGCTTAAATGTCCATAAAGGATGGATGGCTAAAGAAATGGCAGTATACATAAATCTAGTAAGACATATTTGAAAGGAGATATTTGAGAAAGGAGATACTGCCATTTGTGACAACATGGATGAAGTCAGGAGGACATTATGCCAAAAGAAATGAACAAGATACAGAAAGAAAAATATTGCTCATGTCTTTGGTGAATCCCCAAAAAATTGAATACATAAAAAAAGAGTAGAATGGTGGTTACAAGGGTTGAACACATGAAGGAAATGGGGAGAAGTAATTTAAATGATACAAACTTGTACTTATGTAGGATAAATGAATCAAGGTATCTAACGTGTAGCATGAGACAGCAGTTAAGAAAATTGCTCAACATACTAAAAATTTCCTGAGTATAGATTTTCAATGTTTTTACCCAAAACATTTATAAAGAAAAAGAGAGCTAGAGAAACTGATGGATATATTGATTTGCTTCAGTGTAGTAATTATTTCATTAGGTATATATATATATATATATCTTTATATCAAAACATAATATTGTATACCTTAAGTAGTATGTATAACAAAATTATATGCATGCATACCAAAATATAGGTAATCCAAATTAAATTTATACATAATTTTCATAAAAAATGAAAATTTTAAAATAATGAGGAATTCTCAACTGCTTTAAAGTATTTCAGAGAATGATAAAAGATAAAAAGGAAAAATGGGATAATATAACAAGCATACACTCACCACTGAAGCCTATGTACACAATAATAAATACCACAGTGCTGACCATTAAAGACTTGGGCTTAGAAGTTATTGTTACAAGTATGAAACAAAAACAAAACAACAAATATTGACTAGTATCTATTATCTTAATTAGGTGCTTCTCTGATCATGCATTCATGACTTTTGTCATGATCATTAAAACAAAACGATCCTACATTTTTGCATATTTGGAAATTTCACATAATACTTTTATTTTGTAAGACTCAGGCTATTCTTGGACTTTTTAAAATCTTAATAAATTATTCAACATATTATAATAGAGTACTTTGTACATGCCAGGAACCCTGGTGAGCACCGAAGACACTTCAAGTCAATATTACTTCACAGCAATTATGCATTCAAAATGTTGCTTTCATTAATATCTACTTCCAATCACTCTTATAAATGGACAACTTACTAAAGTGATTCTTTAAACTCTCTGCCATCTTACTTATGTTAACTCTAATAATTTATTTAAAGATGCTAAAAATAAGCTTGCTTTTTTAATGCACGGTAACTAAGATAATGGAAAATGCAAGATTCCTCCAAGTAATCTAACAATGTTATTTCCAATTGGATACTTCTTTGCCCTCAAAACAAGCTATAAGGTGAATAAGTATGTGAAGAGTATAGTGAGGACCACACCCATGGATACAAAAACACACAACCTGCTACACTAAAGTCTATACATTAGTTTATAATTTTAGATGCATTTTTATTTCTTATAGGTTCTGTAATATGTAATTATTTTTACTTTGGACTAAATAATATATATATAAAATAAGGCAAGAGATATCAAGATTATTTGAAAAGAGGGATCACTTATCCTCAGTTATAAAAGAAGTTTTGATGTACATGCTTCTGCTAGTCAAGTCAAAATACCTTATTCACTTTCATACAAAGAAAAACTTTACAAGTAACTGAGATTTTTCTCAAGATTGGCATTTAGACAATTCTAAAAAAGTCCTAGGATAAGAACAATCTCAAGCTAGCAGTGTATACTGGCATGTGCCTCATCCTGCTGACAGTCATTTCATTTTGAGATACTTACAAAACAAGAAAAAAATAAAAAAGGATAGTTTAAGATGTTCCAAGTTTAAATAATGAAATTGTTATGTTCCTTAAGGTTTAGCATATTATCTCACAACAAAAATTGTTTTTTTTCTCCCACCTACTGAATAGGTACCAAATAAATAAATAAATAAAGTCTCTATGTGCACACACCCATAGAAATCAAAGACATGAGTCTATGGAGCAAAATCAGTGAAATAAGCATCAGCATATTGATAAATATCCATCTACAGAAAACTAAGATCAAATTAATTGGACCCCTAAAATATATAACTCTATAAATTCAAGAAGATAAGGAGATAAAAGTTACTAAATAAGAAAATATAGATCCCTGAATTCTATAACATAAAGTTTGAAGCTGACCACTGATTTTTAGTGAAGGGCTTTTATCATTTGTGAGAGTAAGTAAAGAAAATGGGGATTGGGAAGTAGGCACTAAGACTTGAGTGCCTGTGATCAGTTTTTGTGTTTTTCACTTTACATAAATATATATTAAACAATACAGCACTGAAACTGATGGTTTTCTATTTTCTCCCAGGGATCTGATTGCACATTATTTATTCTATATTGCATGGTTGAGGCATGATTCAATTCCAGATATAGTAGCTACAAACTATGTTTATTTATATGATGTTTTCTAACTGCAGATTAAAAAAAATTAAGAAGTCTATATGAAAGTCCAGGAAAATCAGTTCACATTAAATGAAAATAAAGTTGTTTGTCTAAAACTATTTATTTTTAAAATTTGGGATTTACCATTATTTTAGTTGCTATTTTGCTATTATGACTATTTTATGAACTCTATCCAAGTTAAAAAATGAACTTATATTCTTTTTGTATGTAATACTTTAAATAAATCTTCTCTGTGCTATGGATAGTTCTTAAGATGGGTCAATTAAAGTCCTGCCTCTGTAATAGTCAGGATAAGATGAACATATTTGTGACCTCTTGAAGAAATATTGAAGACTGTTCAATTTAAGAAGCAACAAAATGTGAAGACATGATTATTAACTTTTCATTATCCTACTGAATATAAGATAAACTCATGGTTTTACTTCAATGTCAAAAGATAGAGCATTAAATCTTCAAAGTACTATACAGAGGTACAGAGTAAAATTATTTAATACATTTATTTGATTTATTGATATTTTATATCAGAAACCATAGAAATATGTGTTAGAGTCCTCAGAAATTGAAACCTGTTACTATTATATAGCTCTTAAATCTCTTAAGTCCTGTACCTGAGTTAGTTATCCTCTCTCCTTGGTAAAATGAAAAATGTTTAGGAGATGCTTCACTATTTTCTACAGCACTTTTGCCTCATTAAGAATAGCACAACATTAAAAAAATTTAGCAGAGAAAAACTGCTGTGTAAAAAAAGTTTAGAGAATGATTAGTTTATAATGGTCAGAAGACTCACAAATGAGTACACATAATTTCATAATCATACATGCATAAATTATTATTCATATTGCATACTGAATAGATAATACACAGTAGATGACTCACATTTATCATTTTAAGTTGTTACTCTAGAATAATAGTATTACACCTATCTCTTAAGACACCATAATCACTTAAATGCAAAATAGTCAGCATACATGAACTGGTAGCAGTAGCCTATTCTTATCCATTTCTACCACATAAATAGTTTGAAAGATTTGTGTTTGATGAAGAGTAAAAACATCTGTTATAAAAAGACACAAATTTGACAGTTTGAATGTGAATAATGTGACTTAAATAATATTGTTTTCGTCACCTTTTTCACTGCTGTGACCAAAAAGACCTGACAAGAACAATTAAAGTAGGTAAAGTTTATTTGGGGGCTCATGATTTCAGAAGTGTTAGCACATAGACAGCTGACTCCATTCTTTGGGGCTCAAGGTGAGGCAGAAATCATGACGGAAGAGCGTGGTGGAGAAAAGGAGCTTAAGACTTGGTCCAGGTAGGAGAGAGAAAGAATAAGCTCCAAACCAGACATACATCAAAACTATCTCCCCCACCAACTGTGACCCATTTCTTTCAAGTACACCCTACCAGCCTACAGTCACCCTTCTGCTAACCCTTTCAGGGGATTAATACACTGATTAGGTAAAGGTTCTCCAGTTCTCATAAACCAATCATTTTACCTCTGAGCTTTCTTACATTGTCTGACACATGAACTTTGGGGGGATATTTTATATCTAAACCATAACAAATACACTTTCAATCAATGAAAAGCTTAGGTGAAAATGTTTAATTGCTAAAAGCAGAAATAAGAAGTACTGACTAGATTAAATGTTGATGAAAAAATAATACTATAACTTCCAGTAGTATGATAATACTATGACTTCCTTTGGGAAGAATACACTCATAATGGAAATATTTAGAGGTATGAATTTGCCATAGGGATATATATGTATAAAGTATGGGAAAAGATACAAAATTTTACATTACACTTATAATATAATTGAATTTACCAGTGGGCAAAAAGTAGCGATTTTTATGAGTCATCGTCACAGTATTCAGGGGATCAAGATAATAAAACAAAATATGCTCAATGGGTATAGAGGAATGAGATAATAAAATATTTTTATATTTTAAACAACTACATTTTTAATAAAGCTATACAAATGTTAAACATGGTAAAAATTTACCACTATGTTTTGTATTCCTACACCTCTCAATCTTCTTATTAGAAGGTTTTAAATATTTTGCAAAAGCCAGGCATGATGGTACATGTCTATAATCCCAGTAATTTGAGAGTCTGAAGCAGGAGAATTACAAGTTTCAGGCAAGCCTCAGCAATTTACTGAGGCCCCAAGCAACTTAGGGAGACCATGTCTCAGAAAAATAAAAATAAAGTGTTGGGGATGTGACTCAGTGCTTAAGTGCCCCTGGATCAATCCCCAGTATACTATATTTATTTTATAAGATTACTATAAGAAAGACCATCAGGATTTGAAACATAAGAAACCATCAAAATGACCCTACATTTAGAGCTCAGTGACATCTCTCCTAACTTGTTCAAATTCTACATCCATTTAGAACATACTCTTAGGTCTGTACCTGAAAAAAGAAAAAAAATGTGTCCCATAAACAAGGTGGAATTATTATTTCTTTGCATCACATGAGGAAGCTGGTAAATAACTCCCTACTGTGCACTAGTGTTAATGACTGATTGCCCTATGTTGGTTATTTTTTCATTTCTGTGACCAAAATATCTGACAAAAACAACTTAAAGAAAGAAAAGACCTATTTGGCTCATGGTTTTAGAAGATTCAGTTAATGGTTGGTCAGATTCAGTTACATTGCTCTGAATTTAGAGAAGGTAGAACAATATGACCAAGGTTATGGCAGAGGAAATATATTAGCTCATGACAGCTAGGAAGCAGAGAGAATGACAAAAGGTCAAGGGACAGATATAGTTCAAGGCCACACCCTACCTGACTATAGGTGCCACTCAGTAGTCCACTCAAATTATTATCAAGTGAATCAATCCACTGATGAGATTACAGTTCTCATAATCCAATCTTTTCATCTCTGAATATTGCTGCATTCCTTTATACACCAGCTCTTAAGGGCAGATTCCAAACATAGGAGCATCTTTCATCAAAATCATATGTTAAAGTCCCAATACCCAGTAACTTGGGAAATAACCATATTCAGAGATCAGGTTTTGAAAAGATTAATTTAAAATAGGACATCAAGGTGGGTCTTGATCCAATCTGACTCCATAAGAGGGAATTTAGATGCACAGTGGAACACCAGGGCATTTGTCTATGAGGGGACAGTTATGTGAGGATAAAATTATAAAAAGTCTGCCATCTACAAGTCTAGGAGAGAGCCCTGGAATGGGTCCTTCAATTATGATTCTCAGAGGAAGAAAATCCTTCTTACACTTTAATATTGGACCTCCAGCCTCCAGAACTATAAGAAAATTAACTACTGATGTTTAAGACACATGCTCCACAGAATTTTTTATGGAAGTCCTAACAAACTATACAATTAGCACAACTTTTTGTAGCTTAATGCACTTAATGGATCTCCTATAGTAAATACTCAACAATGTTACTGTTTTCAGTTCTTTTATAATTTCTCTTTTATCAAATTTTTAAACTTTTTTTAGTTATAAGTGATAGTAGAATCCATTTTGATATAATTATACAAGCATGGAATATATCTTGTTCTAATTAGAACCCCTTTTCTTGTGTATATAAACGATTGTGGTATTCACTGTGGTGTATTTATACATGTACATAGAGAAATTATGTTAGATTCATTCCAGTAATTTTTTCCTACCTACCTCCCTTCCCTTCATTACCCTGTGTCTAATCTACTAAACTTTTATTCTTCTCCACCACACCCTCCGCACACACTTATGTGGGTTAGAATCCACTTGTTAGGAAAAACATTCAACCTTTGGCGTTTGGGAGATGGGCTTATTTCACTTAGCATGACAGTTTCCAGATCCATTTACTGGCAAATATCATGAAGTTATTCCTTTTAGTATATGGGTAATACTCCATTGTGTATATACCCCTTTTGTCAGTCTATAATGACAATCTTTTTAAAAATGTTTCTAAATTTAAGACTAAAACCCTTAGAAAATTGTCAATTAAAATAATTAAAATGTTTTCATTTTTTGTTTTGTTTTAAGCAGTATTATGGGAACATATATCAATTTGCCTACTTTTAAAAATAAGATAAATTTAATTTGAGACAAAACCAATCTCACGCAGACAATTTCTAGTGTTACTCAGGTGAAGGATGCGAAGAAAAGGAAGTAGGTTTAGGAGGAGAGATAATTAATGAAATTTTGTTAGGTTTAGGGTTACCTACTGCTAAAGTTGGAGGAAAAAAAAAACTGCCATGCACAAAACAAAAAATCCCAGTCCTCCTACTTGAAATAACACATTTTCTTGGCAGCTGAAGGAAGAGAACACTTTTTCACAAAGCACAATAAAAATATTTTCACATTTGGATCACAATTGTCACAGAACTATGAAACGGAAAATTCACATTCTAGAGAACTAAATAACAACCATGATGGACATTTGTACACTATATTAACTTGAATCCATGGAAATATACAATGCTTAGACGTCAAACTTTTCAGGTTTTCCAGCCCAATTATTTTGCAGACAAGAAATATTTTTTGAAGAATTATCCAAAGTGAAATATGTTCTACCTAATAAGGACAAACTTAGAACCCAGTCATGGCTATTTTCTTTCTCATATTCTTGAATATAATTTTGTCCCTGTGTTTCGCTCTTAATTAAAAGTGTTACTTCTTACATTAGAGTCCTAGACAGGCTACAACTTCAGTGAAAATCCAAAATACTCACACATGTGCATGCACACAATCTTTCAGCATTCTAATTTTACTGTCCCACTGTGTCCTAGACACCATTGTTTGTTGTAAAAAGTCAGCTGTTAATTATGACATAATTCTCCTATAATGCCATGAGTTACTTTTTGTCATTGTCAATGTTAAGTTCCACCAATTTTTTCTTCAACTGAGAATAATGAACAATTTTTAATTTTAAGAATGAAAATCACTAAAATCCAAGGAATTTAAAATACATATTGTTAATGTTTTTTAAGTATAAATATACCCTACATATTTAAAGTCAGTGTTTGGGATATATGAGTAAGGAATATGAGTTGAACAACAGCAACATAGATTAGTGAATGCCTGTTATTAAAAAAATTAATTATTTTTTGTGTCAATGCAAAAATAAAGAAATCAATTCTAGTATTTTTGCTGACACATTTCTAGTCCTTGTTTGAAGATTCCCAAAGAAATATATTTGAAATAATATATTATCAGCCTCTTTGAAAAAAGTGTTTTTCTACCTTCTTCCTTAGTTTAAGTTTTATAATTTCTTATTACAAAATTTCCTATTTCTATATTCCTCAAAATCCTTCAATATGAATGAGATATCATACAAACTGTATTCAGGGGATAAGATTGGAAGTGAAATGGCAAATAATTTTACCTCTGCTCTCATATTTTCTTTAAACCCAAGCATTGTAAAGGATATTACAAGCATTTGTGAAGGATTTTTGCCTGAAGCAGTATTAAAATCTAGTGAGCTATTCATCCTGTAGGAATAACAGACTAACATGCAATCTTATAAATTTAGAGTGGAGCACAGTATTTATAAAAGAAGATACTTGACTCAGTTGTGGCTCAACTATTCTTTAGAAATGTCACCATATTTCAGCAAGTTATTCAACTTCTGATGGTATTAATTCCTTCACCTGTAAAGTTATATATACATATCATAAACACAGTATTAAAATACATACAGTAATGATGTTGAGTACCTAATATATTCCAGCAGGAATAACAATTACTACTATTAATACAAAATTATGCTATATATTTTTGGAGTTGATTTCAGGTCACTGTGATAAGCAAATAATACTACTGTCCAATTTATTACAGGTAGTTTGCTAGGAGTTAAGAGTATAAAGGGAGAAGGGCCAAGTATATGCCTTCAAGGATCAGAGATCATCTCCATGTTTTATATTATTCTTTCATATTCCTCTGGTTCATTTTACAAATCTTCACAGAATACTGTTACAGAAAGACAATTAAATTCCCAAGTTTAACAATGTTCTCTAATATATCACCATTATTTCAAGAAAGAAAACTACTCAGCTATTTTAATTTTCATATTAACTATATGTTAAATACTAACACTGAAGAAGATATCTTCATATTCATTTTCTCAATTGATTCAGTTCCCAACTTAATAATTTATGAAGTATCTTTTGAAAATTAGAGTAGAGTGTGTTAGGTACTATATACAAGATTAACTTACTAGTGAGTTTATATATATATATATATATATATATATATATATATATATATATATATATATAATAGGAATACATTTATGCAAAATTAATTTACTATATTTGAACTGACTAGGTCAATTGCATACTATGTCAAAATTCTAATGACTGACTAAAAGGGATATTGGAACTCCCATGTTCATTACATTATTATTCATAATAACTGGGAAGTAGAAACAATGTCCCTCAACTCATAAACAGATAAAGAAAATGTGGCACATCCACAAAATGGAATACTATTGAGCCATGAAAACAAAAATCCTATAATTTATAATGATATAGATAGAAGTGAAGATCTTTATGTTAATCAAGCCAAATACACAAAAATATTCCCAATTTATTACACTCATGTGGAATCTAAAATGTTCACTCCATAGAAATTGGTTGCAGAATGGTGGATAATAAGGGCTGAGAAATGTACAATGCAGAAACATTGATCAATAGCTACTAAGTTATAGTTAGATAAGGGCATGAAGCTATTGCTCAGATAGATAACATCAACTAACTGTACATTTGAAAAAGCTGGAAGAAAGAATTTTGTCTGTTTTGTCATAAACAAATGATACATGTTTTAGGAGACAGATGTTTAAACTAACTTAAACATCACTAAATGTATTTGCACATCAAATCATGTAGTAACCCAGTAATGGGTACCATCTTTATGTTTTATCAATCCAATAAAAATAAATTTGACTTAAAAATTTAAAAGAATTCTTATAAGTACTGGGGCCATGGGGAAAAAAAAACAGAATGTTGTGTACTCTTGACATGTACCTGTCAGCTTCCTTGATATCAGAATAGAGCAAAAAGATGTTTTGTTCACAGAAGCAGAACAAATTTCCTGACATTTTGTTAGCTCTCATGAACTTATGTTAGGGTCAGTTTATTCTCTTCCTGTTATAAGTTTTCTGGGTTTGTTCTACATGCTCCAACTTAGAAGACTCCCAATTTACTGCAAAAACTCCATTTGCTATAACTTAGGTAAAAAGTAATTATTATTGACACAGTTTAACTCTCCATGGAATATTCAAATTTAAAAGTCAATAAATTAAAAAATTAGAACATTAGGAATGTTTTTAGATTAAACACACAAAAGGGTAGTTTGCCTACTACAAATACTAATAATAGAAAAACTGTTTTCAAATATTATCAATTATGCAGTACCATAAGCACCTCTTTATTTTGTGATGCTATCTAGAGGGGAAGCAATCATTTAAGAGTTCATGGTTGCAGACAACATTTGATGTGAAAATACAATATATGTCACCAAATAACTCTGGAGTCAAATATCAGAAAGTTAATGTATGTGATATGTAAGAATCAATAAAGCATTTTGTTGTTTATTGAATTATTTTTAAAAGTAAATAAATATAATACACATTCCAAAATATCTAACATTTTTTATCCTTTCTGTACTTTCTAAATACTGTATTATATACTTAAATAATAATTCTAAAGTTTTAAAATAGAGAAATAGTTCTCCCAGTTGAGATGCTGCCTTAAAGTTACTCTGGCTTAGAAACAGTTAAAACTTCATAGTTATTAAATTGCAGGAAACTGAAGCTAAATGAAATTGAGTAACTCATGGAATCTAAACCCTTCACTTTATAAGAAGGAAAATTTTTCCAGAATATTAAGGACTTTAACCTAAGAAAAACAATTGAGTTAAACTTGAGACAACTGATATTGTTCTCTTTGTTGCTATGGTAAAGTTTTACACACAAATAGCTCTAGAAGAGATCTGAAAATATATAAGTGATCTAGATTGACATTTATTATATTATGACCCCCCACCCCGCTAAAGACTCAGAATATTGCCTCATTGAGAATACGTCAAATCTTATCACTTGGACCTCTTCACCACTACCCTACAGTTTTCTGAATCCCAGACCTTTATCCTTTGACCCCTTCAAATCATATTCTTCAGTGTTCTTCCCTTGACCTCCTCTGCCCCCGAGGCTGGACAGGTCACATTCTATCAAAATCTCATAAGATACATAGGGTTTTAGAAACAAGGGACAAAAAATATCTCATAGCTCAATTTCTAAGTTTAAACTCAATTTTTATTTAGAAAATATAACATTACCTTTCCTAATTTTAGGTATTAGTTCCCCTTTGATCACCAGGATGATACACATAAGCCATTAATGAAATACTTTACTTTTGGGCTGGGGATGTGGCTCAAGCGGTAGCGCGCTCACCTGGCATACATGCGGCCTGGGTTCGATCCTCAGCACCACATACAAACAAAGATGTTGTGTCTGCCGAGAACTAAACAATAAAGATTAAAAAAATTCTCTCTCACTCTCACTCTCTTTAAATAAAATGAAATACTTTACTTTAGAGTTCAAGACAGTATCAAGCAAAAGTCTCATATTCCTAATTGACAGTCAAATACAATCATTTATCTCTAATAGCTTCACAAAGACTGAGAAAATTCTCATTTTGGAAGTTTTTTTTTTCAAATCTTCCTACTTTTTGCAACACATCACTGTCAGGAACTACTATACATACATCTGAGCATGATTTTTCAATTTTGTATATGATGTTGCAAAGGCCCGTTTTTAATGCTATCTGAAAAAGAAATTACATATAAACTAGATTGTAAAATGCCATGACTTGACACAAATTCTGTATTTGACAGTTTTAATTTCTGCATCAACAGAAATTAGAAATATTGTGGAAAATTTAAAGTAAATTATAAACAAATTGGTAATTGCCTTAAAAGTCAACTGGGAGAACCATTTTTCTACTTTTAAAAGTTAAATAGATGGCTTTATTTTAAAACATTATATAAATTACAAAATAACACTGAGCTTGGTGTGATAGCACAAGCCTGTAATCTCAGTAACTTGAGAGACTGAGGCAGTAGGAGAAGAAATTTGAGGCCAGCCTCAGTGTTTTGGTGAGAGATTGTTTGAATAAATAAATAAATTTATAAAAAGGGCTGAAGGTGTAGTTCAGTTGTAAAATGTCAGTTCAATAGCACAACTTCAAAAAATAGAAAAAAAAAAACAATGATTTTGACTTTATACTGTACTAAAGGCAAAATTTTTCTATTAAAGTTAACATGCAGGAATATGTATAGCGAGCTTATAAATATGCAAAATTTTCCTTCCATATTTTAGTCCTTCCATATTTACTGGGGTAGGAATCTCAATAAAAACAAAAAAAAAGAAAAGAAAAACATATGTATGTATTATATTATTACATCATTATCTAGAACTAAAACTTTAACATAATACTAAAATATATTAGTAAAATACACTAGATTTTTTTCAAGTTAGGTTGTGAAATATTTATATTTGTAGATCATAAACAATTAAGATAATCACTTGTATCATAAAATAAATGGCTTAATGATGAAATGAATACTCAAACTTCATATTATTAACTAAATTGCAAACTATATAATAGTCTCAATTATATGGTCTAAAATAACATCAAGGCCATGATATCCATTAATTTTCCCAGAGTTAAAACAGTAGTAAAAATAAAGACACCCATTTTCTCAGAAAAACCCAATGCACATTGTCCAACTTAATGTTTTTCTTTTTGTTATTTTACTGAAAATTGGGTCACTGGTAGTGACAGTCACTGAGGGGAAATAAAAGATCTGTCATTTGACATGTATTCAAACAGTCAATACTGATCGAGTGACTGCTACTTGCAACACTGTCCATGAAATAAATCACAATCTTTGTGTTAATGAATCTTATATTTCTTTAACTTTACATTATTCTGGAGAATGTATAACACATAGAATCCCATCTATATTCACCAACACTATGCAACTAAGACAGTTTCTAATCATTGAAATTTCTACATATATCTCAATGATCTCATATGTTCTTTATGACACTTCTAGAGAAAAGCTAAGGTATTTTCATACACCCAAATTAAAACAATGCCAAATTAATAATGATCAACATAAAAGTTACTGGAAAATAAAATGGATCATGTTACATGGCTCTGGAACGGCATTAGGATGAACCTTTTCTACACTGCAACAACCTCACAATTCAGTGACCTAGTCTTATGAATTTTGATGAGAAGGCAGGCATTGCAGAAATACTCCAAAGACTCCAACAACATAAAGGCTGGTAGGATAGACACAGATGCAGGAAGCTTCACTACTGATCACAATGATTAGTTCCAAGATGTAGGAATCCATAGTTCTGAGAAGACAAAAGTCAAGGACTAAACTGATATCTTTTAAAATAAGAATCTACATTTTCTCAGCTAAACTAAGTGCCTTGGTAAACACACTCAGCCAAGGGGAGACAAATTCCATATAAATAACCCCTGTGAAATTGAAATGTTAGCATTGATTAAATACCTTACATACCCTAGGAATCATGATCAGCACTGAACATATAGGACAAAGTGTGATGGATCCCATGATTGGCAAATACAAAATATAACTTCTATTTACTTGAACACAAATCATGCACTAGCATTGTCACAATCCTTTTAGAACTTGGCTAATATGAGTCACAGGCCATTTTATAAATAATAAAATTTGTTTCCAAAGTTAGGAGATTGCATAGCAAGTGTAGGTGGCACAGACTAGAAGGACACGATTGGTGTCAGCCTGTGCTCTCGACCCCTATCAACATCACCTCTTGCACCTGTAATGCTAGTTTAGAATCAGCAAAGGGTAAGCTCATAAACCCCAAATATGAGGAGAAATGCACTTTATGGACCACATTGTGACTTTGTGACTTCAGTGTATCTTTACAAGCATTTGTTTTATGGCCTTCACAAATATGCTATGAAATTAGTTCTCTCTCTCTCTCTCTCTCTCTCTCTCTCTCTCTCTCTCTCTCTCTTTAAAATACAAAATGGAAGACTGGAAGAGGTTATAGTGATGCTCAACTGCTCTCAAACCAATGTGCACATGTGCATAAACTATTTTTATTGTGAAGACATTTATATTCCACTCATAGCCCTTCCTGTAAAATAAATTCTGAAATTCAATTAAACACTTATCTTGAAAATGGAAGCTTAAATGGAAATTTCTCATTGACATTCATTCTAACAAACAAAATAACAACATTAAGCCAAGTCTAATCTCTTGTTGTACATATCTAGTACCTGCTAGAGCGACTTCCTTTCATGCTTTACATTTATAGTGATGCAAACCATGAAGTGAGTTTATTTTTATTAGCCCAAAACTAAATAGCAAGAGAACAAAAGGGCAAATTCATTGATTTTTTTTCCATATTTTCTTCTGCTAATTTCTACCCAGGGGCATTCTTACCCTTACTGTTGAAGGTCATTCTAAACTTTCTAATTTCCTATCTTTTAAATTCCTCACCTGAGCAACAACAAATTTTAAGTGAATCAATGCTTGAGAAGTTTTTAATGTTAACTTGCATCATTGTATTAAATCATGCGTGTCTGTGTTATTGCATAAAATTGCCTGATTTTCAGCTAACTTTTTCATGGAACATTAGTTCCTCCAGATGTTAAAAAATATTCCTTTAATATGTTTGGAAAATTCTGGGGTGGGAGGGAAATGAAGATCCTTTTCTATAGTTTTGCTTGGAAATATTATTATCTTCAGCAAATGAAAAATGTTAAAGCAGATATATAAGACACTTATTAAAACCTATAGAATTGATAACACGAAGAATAAACCCTAATGCAAACTATAGAATTTAGTTAAAAATGTACGAATATTGGCTCAATTATAAAAAATATTAGATACTAATACAAATCAATAAAAATAGGAAAAATGGTATAGGGAAGGGAAAAGACATGGAAACTTTTTTTTCTGTAAACTCAAAAGTACTTTTACAAAATGAGTTTATTAATTTTAAAAGAAAAGAACACATTTTTATACCTGATTGAAAAACTTAGAGCAGTATGGCATGTAAGAGACAATTCTGCTTATACTGCTTTGTAGATTATTTTCACTATATAGTTTTATTCTTTGCTATGAAGCAGAATACAATAAAATCCATCTAGAGCATTTTAATGAGTACAATGAAAATATTTTCACCTCCAAAGTCAAAGAATCTTCTCTTTAAAACAAAATAGCTCATTTTAGGGTTTGCTCAAATATAGTTCAATAAAAAAATAAAGATAATGAAGAATATTCTGACTTAATTTCAGTACATGTTAATACAGCATTGCAAGGCATTTTGATTTAGAATTAAGACTTATTTCTGGGCACTGCAGATTTATTTTGATAGATATTTAAAATGTAAAACATTAGAAGTCCTGTCTTCTTTTGATCTACTATCTTTTGTTGTTACCTAATGGTGAATTTATTGTACTTCTTGTCTTTTTCACATGATCTTGCACTCCATCTAATTATACATATTAAGTTAAATTTTTTATTTTGCTTTGCTCTAGAAAGCCAAATGCACATAAGTTGTTCCACTATAATTACTTAGAATAAGCAGTAAAACATATTTAAAGAACAAGAGAGATAATAAGTTTTAGAAATTCTCATGGAATGAAAGCTCAAATGGAAAGGAAAATTTTGGTGTCATCCCATTTTATTTGAGGAGAAAAATGAAACACAGGAAATATCCTTTAAATTAGTAATGCCCATCTATTTCTAATATCATAAATGGATAGTATATAACTCATATTTAAGGCAGAGCATTAGTTCTCATGCCATTCCATTTCTTCCAAACCTTGATGTTAACAGAAGCCGATTTCTCTTTGCTAGCCGCACCACTGCTTTCTAATATCACATATTAAATAAAGCTATCTGATGATGTAAGAGGTTTACAAATTATGGACACACAGCCCAAATGTGCTTCATGGATTGTTTTCTATGTCTTAGTGGTAAGAAGTGATTTTTAAATCTATAAAGAAGGAAGAGAAGGAGAAGAAAGGGAAGAGACAGGGTAAGGTCAGCAAAACCTTAACATTTTCTTGTAGTGCTTTATACAAAAAGTTTGACAATCTCTGACAAAAATGGAGCAAATACTTGATGAGTTTACTGAAAAAAAAATACCATTTCAAACATTTCAGAATTAAGAGACTTACACAAATATTTTTAAATTTAGTACAATGGGCCTCTTAACAGAATTTTCTAGTACTACACCATTAGCCTACCCACAAACCACATTAGAACTGTGTTACAAATAGGATTTTATATTCCATCCACATCTTCCTTTTTTCTTATATTTTCTAAGATATAAATTTGTACACGTACACTTTAGTTCTTCTGGAAAGTGAACATGTTTTTTTCACATGTGTTACAATTTAAAAAACAATTGAGGTGTAGAAAAGTAAGAAGAAGGTGAAGAGAAAAGAAAAGGAACAGGCATCTGGAAAAGAAATCTGATCTCTGTCTCCTGAAATTATTTTTTTTCATGATTTTTCTTCTTTTCTTTGCATAAATGATAGATTCTAATTTTCCAAAGGAAAGTGCCAATTGTAGGATAAAATTTTTGCATTTTTGAGAGATGACACTCAATTCAGAGACACTATATTTAGAAATCATATATCAATTTTGTCAAAAGAATTATTTGATGAAATTGAGTGATATGCATATACACTCTCACTCACTGTATCTGCATAATGGTGATAAGACCACTGGCTCAGAGTCCCAGCTGGCACTTAATGTACCTTCAGGCTTATTCTTTCTCAAGAACAAGATATTTGTTTGCAAATGATTTAGCATGCAAAAAGGATTAAACAGGAGAACAAATGCTTTATATATAAGTTCACATTACAAATGAATTAAAGTTATTCTAATACAACTCTAATTTATAATGAATTCAAATAGCTTCCAGAAAAGTCATCTATGGAAAAATGCAAAACAATCTGAATTAAATTTCAGGTGCTTCATCACAACAGTGTTTCCAGTCCAGCAAGCCAGTGGTCATGGAGCACAACTGTTTTCAGCAGCAACAGGCAAAGTTGGACAACAAAACCTACCTCATCAGAATGAGACTACTTCCCAGGACATCAAAATTAGATGTTAGTTTCTGCATTTTTGTCAAATATTGTTTGCTTATAAGGCAATGTAACATTTAAGGATGAAAAAAAAACTTCCTGCCAGTACATGTTGAGTGACTATGTCAAAACAAATCAGCAGCCTTCACAGCCACCAAGCCTCTCAAGATTCACAGTGGGCAACAAGTTAAACCACTATCCTCAAGATGGATCTCTGAGCAGCCATAGCTGAAGACACACACAGGTAATGCTGCTGGGATTAAGTTTGCCAAAAAAATGGAAAACAGTATCTGTGCATATCCAAAAGGAGTGGTGATTATTAAATTCCAATAAAAATTTCCAAAATAGAAGCCAAGCTATCCACCAAACAGAGAAATAAGAACTTAGGGTTTGGGTTTATGGGGGAGTGAAAAATAGTATGCTGTTATTTCAGCAAAACTATGTAATATGTAATATGACTCAAAACTGATTACATCAAGTGGGAATAATGATCTTTATTTTGATATCTAGTATTTTTTTGAATCTATGAATATTTCTTTGTGTAAGAGTTATACATTTTTCACTCCAGTCATCATGATGTAACATTTCAAACTGTTAAACATTTTATCAAGTATAATGATGTTGTTACAACTGTGTAGACAGAAATGTTCTAATAGATGTTGACTATACATTAATTTACTCTGGTCAGAATTAGATTTGAAGGTGTTTAAAAATGATAAAAATCTGTTTTCTTGAGATAACAGTATAAGTAGTAGTATACTGAAAAAATACTCAAATCAAAAGACATGGTTCTTTTAAAACAGACAACTTGTTTAATTTTCTGAGTATAAATTTTATTATAGTTCAAAGAAATATTATGAAATCTCAGGCTACACCAAAAGTTCTACTCAGTGAGGGTGACCATGTATCATAATTACTATAGCATTGGTGACTGCTGTCATAAAGAGTCTTCTTATGGGATCCTACCGGAAGACTAAAGTCAAAAGATTGGTAAAATTGTACTAAATATAATACCAAGGTTGTTATTCTCATTCATTTTTTAAAAAGAAGGGCCATATTCTAAGTGAGAAACCATAGGAAGGAAATACTTGAGTTTGGAGAACAATTGATCAGGTGAATTTACATGAAGCTAAAGCAATATTTTCTAAATGTGTATTAATAATAAATGAGTAAAAAATATAAGATATCACAGAGACATTTCAATATCAGTAGAGTCATGATTCTCATTCTATTCATCCAGATAATAAAAATGTTTTTTTCTAGCCCTGCTTTGTATTTAATAAGGCACAATATCCCGGGGCACATGCACACATCTAAATTGCAAATAAAAAATTGCTTATGTTGACCACACAGTCAAAGGATTGGTAAAATTGTATTAAATATACCAAGGTTGTTATTCTCATTCATTTTAAAGCCCATTCCAATATGGATATTGTACCTGCCCTTGCCAAGGTTACCTGGGGTCTTCCATTCACTGATTCTACTGGGGTAATTTTAATTCCTCATCCACCTTGCCTCCCTTCCATTCTGGCAACACATACAGCCAGAGAGATCATTCCCATCAAATATGATTGGCATTCCCCCTTCAGAATCTCTAAATGACATCACATTTTTCTTAAAATCACTTTAAAAATGTGAAATATTTGACACTTTCTTTAATCTTCAGCCAGGTCCAATGCCATCCTCCCATTTACTTTCTTTGTTCTAACTCTATTAACCTTCTCTTTTATCCTCAAATAACAGTACACTTTCTGCTGGAGTTCGTTGTATGAGTGAGTGAATGGTCTGTGGAAGATATGTCCTTTGACCCCAAAAGTTTTCACTGATGATACTGAAAACAAATCTTTTTTTCTGAGAGAGGGAGAGAGAGGGAGAGAGGGAGAGAGGGAGAGAGGGAGAAAGGGAGAGAGAGAGAGAGAGAGAGAAGAGAGAGAGAGAGAGAGATTCATTTTTTAGTTTTCAGCAGACAAAACATCTTTGTTTGTATGTGGTGCTGAGGATCGAACCTGGGCCACATGCATGCCAGGCGAGCGCTCTACCACTTGAGCCACATCCCCAGCCCAAAACCAAATCTTTTATTTTAATGTCTCTCACTCAGTTATACCCAGGTTTATGTTCTCACCCAGCATACATATTATAATGGACACAATTTTCATATGCACTCTGATACTCTCTGTCAATGCTTTCTTACCACAGGGTTTCATCTAGATCAAAAGCTATTAAAATGTTTAACAAAGAATCAAAGAGAAAATATCAAACTTTATGGGCCAAGATGCAATCTGAGTAACTGACCTCACCAGAATTTGTTAGTTTACTTTACATTTCCCACTTATAAGATTATATATATAAAAGATTAGATATTAATCTCAGCTACATTATAATATCTAATATATATACATACATACATATATATATATATATATATATATATATATATATATATATATATATATATATATATATATAAATAATCATGAGCTATACAAAAACATGCATTAGACCAGATCCAATTCATGAGCTGCAGTTTTATAAGTCCTTAGCTAGATTTATGACTTTAAGCATAGTATATAGGTCTACAATTCTCACTCACATTTCTTGCTGAGATTGTTCAGTTCCTATTTGATTTCTTCACATGAATTCTAACATGTATCTCAATTTAATGTGAAAAAGTAAATTCAATCAGACACATGAACACAACTATATCTCTGGCACTTGTAATTCATCTTGTCACCAAGCTTTCCCCATGCCAATAAATAACCATAATCCACCAGGACCCTAAATCAAAACATCTTGGCATGATTCTTGACCAGTATAAACTTTTAGCTCTACTTTCAAAATAGCTTCCAATCTCAAATGATTTTCTCCAACATTTTCATTAAAGTCAGAATTCCAACTGAGAAGATGGAAAAATCTGATCAAAATCAGGATGATCCTCCAACTGGGCAGAAGCACTGGTCCAGTAGATGGTGCCTCTTCTGCCACTATCATACCACACCACTATCAACACAGTGCACTTGCCACATTGAAAATAGTGGAAAGTGTATAAGAGTAAATCTGATCATTTCATCTTCAATTTAAAAACATTTTGTTGAATTTATGTCCAGGCATCCCCTACAAAAGTTTAACTTGGGAGTGCTTATGTCATGCCTATCCTGTATTCTCCATCTGTATTCATACTAGTTTGCCTTGTTTTCTTCCAAAGAAAATATCTGGCTTTTATCTAGAAATCTTAATATTTTCAATTCTAATGGCTCCAAACAACCTGTATCAGTAAAATACTGGCCTCTTTCTTCATTTTAGTTTCAATTGAGGCATCACTTTCAAGATGGAGAAATTCTTTGACTCCCTATAGCTATATCAGTGTTCTCAACAGTTGTATTCAGCAACATTATAATAACTAATCTTTCTAGTAGAAAAATTCTCAGCCCCTCACACATTGGCCTTGTATATTTGTATCTTCCTTCTCTTTCCCTCCCAACTGCACTATAACTTTATGTCTGTTATTGTTGTTTGTATTGTTTTCTAATTTATGTTATATATTTGGGTCTCTGCCTACTTCATTGCCATACACCTGGTGCCTGGCATACAATTCATGGGTGAACTGGACTACTGTGTGTACACTAATCCTTTTTAATAATTTTATACCATTGTTTTATTCCCTGTATTTTTTGAACAATTATCTTTCTTTGGATTTTCTACTCAATATTAAAATGTACATCATTATATGCCCTTGGCACTTTCCCTTGTGTTGTGTTTTGAGATGATAATTTCCCTGAAGATAACACTGTTTGAGAGGAAAAGAAAAACCATAAAGGAAGGCAAAATATATTAAGACAACTTCTTGCCAGGAAGACAATTCCACAGGACCCAAAAATTTCTGGTTATTCCGAGTCCCCAAATATGAAGCCAAAAATTGCTTCTATCTTCATGCTTCCTCAACCACAAGGATGAAAAGTGTCTACTTAGAGCTATTAACTCATTACCAGTGTCTATACTGAAGCTCAAAAAATACAGTTTAATATGTTTTTGATTGACATGACAGTAATTTGAAAGTGGTTTTATCAATGTTCTCAAATATAACAAGTAATATTTCAAATTAGTACCTTCAATTAAGTACCTAAATCTGATGAAGAATAAGTTATACATTAATACTAAATTTGCATTGGCTCGCTGTTCTAAAAAGCTTTCAGATTAATTAAAAATGGAATATTCAGTAATGGGAAAGAGAGAGATAAAAGCATGTTAGTCATTTTAAAGTAGAATTTAACATTACTTTAATACACTAGTCTATAATTTATTGGAAGAGAAATAAAACAAAAATTTTGAGTCCCAGGTAGTGACCATTCAAAGCAGAAAGTGAATTTCTAAAAAGGCTCAAAATCCCCATCAGCTTTATGTTTTACTCCAAAACAAAGTCAAAGTTTCTGCAATAAGAAAAACCCTGTACAATTTCCATTGCTTCTCTCCTGTTCTGCTACTTCCATACCTGCTACCATTCCCATCTGTGCTTTTCTTTAACCATGTTCGTTCCTTCTATGTTCATGCAAAACAGAGGCATGATCCCATGCAAGGATAACATACATGCTGTGCCCTCAGTGAGGTGGGGGACCCTCTCAAATTTGTGTGGCTTGGGCTCTCATCATCTCACTATCTCAGACTTCCAATTCCATCTCCTCTGTGTGGACTTTCTTGACTATCAATTAAAATTTACCCTCTCAGAATTCACTGATTCCCGTCACAGGATTATTCTCACCATGTAACTTACTCTTACCACACTTTACATATTTGTGTTGGTCGTTATCTTTTATCTGTATTCCCCACATTAGAATGTAAACTTCATAAAGTCAGAGATTTGGGTCAGTTTTCTTCCCTCAGAATAACTCATGGCCTAAGGTAAAGGCTTTAAAAATACTTGTTAACTAGATGAATATATACTTCAAACTATTGAGGAATTTATATATAAAAAAGACACATGCTAACAATTAGAGTACAGAGTGAGAAATACAGTGTTGTATGTAGGAAGCCATGTCATCTACAAGAGACTATGCTACATTAGAATGAGGAACAAGGGAGAGACATGGAGCCGGTGGTATATGAACTGAATGACAAAGAAAATACGGCCAGAATGAGGAGAGAGGAATATCTTGCAAATAGGCACCAGAAGTTAACCACAAGGAGAATAAGGGGAAAATCATCATAACAAAAAACAAAAATAAGATAAACTGCATTTCAATTACTAGGTCACATAAAAGAAACCAAAAAATCCCAAGGCAGTTTATGGTGTGATAAAGCTACAGTTGATAAGCATGTGGCTGATATGATCATCTATAAATCTAAGAGCTTCTTAAACATTGAGAAAAAGGTTTTACACAAGATAGGATGATTTAGAGAATTAAAGTTGCTGATGGATGGGACCATGTCCTTTGTGGACAAACACTAGAACATTGTGTACAGCGTTCCTAATGGGAAGGTGCCAGATTTTTTTTTAAAGTCTCTTGAAACCTCAGTTAGCAACTTTGAAATTTATGTGTAATTCATAAGCTTTTTAAAAGACACATAATAAGTGACAGAGAAGTGATTCCCAAGCTTGTCTTGATGCTGAAGTAGGTATGGAGTTACAGGTTCAATAGGCAAAAACAAAAAATAACATTAAGAAAAAGCAATCATTTCTGCCAATATCTAGGGTACCCAGTTCAAGCACAACATTGGAACTCTCTTTACAATCCCATGCCCAGGATATGGTCTTGAGTTTGTACATGAAGAACTAACTAAGGTTGCTCTTGAAACATTGTTTTCACACTTGGTGGTTTGGAGCTGACCATAGGGTAACGTGACAGAGGTGAAGTGCCTACTTGGCACACAGGGCTCCTTTCCTCAGCCACTTTTCTCCTCTTTCTCCTCCCCATCAAAATCTCTCTCATGTGTATGAAGGCCTTACTGAAAATTTCACATGCAGAATAATATTGAGAATTTATGCTCTTTACTAGCAACAGTAGACCCTCGTTTGTGTGTTTCCCATGCTTGTTCCTATCAATTTGCCCTTTTGAAACTGTTGCAACCACTTATTTCTATTACTCCAACTATGTATGATCTCTTTACTTCAAATTTGACTTCTTTTTTCCTCTACGAATATGTACCTAAGGAGAGAGATGAAGCTACTATACTACTAGATGATAATGTCTAACAAATATCATTATTCTTCACAAACTGCATAAAAGTTCTAAACACAAAAATAAATCTGTACAATTTTCATTCTAAATCAAACGACTGTGCCATCTCCAAATAAGTGCAAACAGAACAATGATCAATAAAATACTTAAGTCCCTTGAAAAGGGTATTTAGTTTTCCTAAATAAGCTTTAATTTTGAAAGGTATTAATCTCATCAAAAGGATATAAATTTTATTAAAATGAGATTTCCTAAAATAACAATTTAAAATCTAACAAATATGAAATAAAACACATTTTATTATGTTGCATGGTAAGAAACTTTTCTAGAATATTGTGAATGACTGCCACCCAAATATTGGGTATTGTGATTTTAATTAGCAAGAGGTATAATAAATTACCATATTCTTCCCACAGAGAAATGGAATATTCTGCAAATCGCCTTTGTTCCATAGCAGTGCCTTTAATTACTAAATATTTATTATAATACACTAAAATAATGATGATGATGAAAATGATGATATAAAAAAATCAGAAAGCAAGGGATAGGGAGGAAGGAGGGGAGAGAGGGAGGAAGAGAAGGAAAGTTGGGAAGATACAAGAATAAAGTTGATCAAATTTATGTTCTGTCTATGTATGAATATGACATAATGAATTCCACTACTATATATAATAGTAATGTACCCATAATTTTTCAAAAAGACTATTTGAAACATGAAAATTTCATGCAGTGATTTTGTTTAAAAGTGATTATTCCAAGTTGTTTAAAGAAATTTCTATCTGTAGAAAAAAATTAAGATTTCTTAAAGAGCAATTCAATATGAAACTTTATTACAAGATATTATAGTTTACACCTCACTATCATCATATAGATTAAGTGCATGTACTACTGTTAGAAACACAAATTTCAGATGTCTGGAAAGAATTTGAAATGAAAGATGAATTTATACACATACATTTTTCATTTTTCATACATTTTTCAGGAATCCAAATTTTGAAGACAAGTTTTTTGAAACATTGTCATTAAGATAAATCCACTTCCAGTTTCAAATGAATAATTTTTCTGTTTACTGTATGATATTAAGCTTTTAAGATATGAAATGGTACACTCCATAAAATTTCTGACTTCTTTTGTAGGAAGAAGCTATTAGAAATAAATTGAGATTTTTAAATATTGCTGGTGGTGGGTAACCTTGTGGGTTAGAAATATTGGATATTTTCATTTATAATTTTAAGAATTAAAAATTTAAAAGCTTAATATAACATAATTCTGCCATAGACTAAATTAAATTCAATTAAATTCCGCCATGCGTATGTGTATATATATATTCTCATCTAGCATAATGGAAAATCCTTTATATTTGATAAAGAATGTCAGAAACAAAGACGTCTATTACATAGCACAGTTTATTTTCACCACTACTTAACTTTATGACATTTTAAGGTCAGGTCTTTTGGGATACACAAATAATGATCATTCGATAGTCACTGCCAAAATGTCTGAGCTCACTTCTCTTATAACAATACTCAATTATAAGATGAAAATAATTCACAAAGCAACTTCAAAAAGCTAGCTCTAGATGGCTTCAAGGTTCTTCTAGGTAATTATACCTTACCAGTAGTGATCTTAAGATATTAAAACAAACTGTGTGATCTGAGATTTTCTAATAAAAAGCTCTATCTGTAAACCTTCAATTCAAAGTTGCATAGACCTTCGCTTATTGATAGAATTACACAATCACTTAAATTTCTTGAATGGAAGAGAGAAACAAAAATAACAGCTTCATACACTGGGAAAATATTGAGAGGGATTTGAGAAGGATTTGAGAGAGAGAGAGAAAGAGAGAGAGAAATGAAGAGCTCTTTATTTTCCAAAAATCTATATTTAAGTAGTTTTTTTATTGATCATGAAACTGGAAATTGTAATTACCAGATACTACCAGATTTTATTTTTATAATATCTGACCCCATATATAGTTGTTAAAAGGGAACATAAATTGAATTGTCCTCAAATCTTTACTTTGCTAAGTTTCACTTATTCTTCAAAATTTCAAATTTTCTTACATCTAGCATCAGGTTGCTATTTGAGATTCAGCATGTAAACTCATCATGCAAACAAAGATGTTTAAAATTCTCTCATATCCAAAACATGTTAAAATCATTACTATATTTAAAAACTACATTATTTATAAAAACTCTAAAATGATGTTACATTGAAAACACTGGCAAATCCTTTTTGAAACAGACTGGCATTCATTGAATTTTTTTTAAATTAAGTTCCATAAAAATAAACACATCTCTATTACATATGAAAAAGAAATAGTATTTCTTTACTATGTCATTAATGTGGCAAATTTAAGAATTACTAAATAATAGTTATAAAGTTTATCTGCTTCTGCTTCAAATTGCCTTTATATACACACTCTTCCTAGTGACTGATTTTTTTATTCTAATGCTTTCATAACCATAATGCATACATCATATTATCACTTAAATATGTTTTTGAGGAAGAAATGGGATTGCTGTATTTGAAAACAATTTCTCATTTCTGAATATAATATCTGCCTCCTACACTCTCTAGCAGGCTATAAATGGATTGGACTCTCCTCTCTCTCTCTCTCTCTCTCTCTCTCTCTCTCTCTCTCTCTCTCTCTCTCTCTGTCCCACCCCACTTTTATTCCAGTTAATAGGTCCATGGTTTTGCTGGTTGTGATACCAATTATACCTATTCTTATTGCATGCCAGTTCAGTTCTATCTAGATTATTGTAATGTTACTATTTAACTTAATGTTTAAAAAAGGACTATAAAAATGCCTATTCTAGTTCCTGGAAAGACAAAATAAATCTGAATGTTTACACTGAATTTTATTTGTAAGGTGGATATATTTTCTTTTAAAGTTCACATACCTTCTACTTTATCTTAAGGATTGCCTACAATTTCCCATACCTAACAGTTTCTATTGTGCAAAAAAACATGAGCAGTCTAGATAAAAGGCAAGGCTTAGCCAAGAATGCTACCATAAAGACAAGCACCTGTTAATCCAGAAGTTAAGCATTTGATGTCTTAACGCAGATGCTTTATTTGATGGATTAAAAAGTCCACTTCTAATGTGCCTGATACCAGTGCATGTCCATCTGTTTCCTCTTATTTTGACCCTGATGCTTCCAGAGGGATTGGGGGAAAAATTCTTGTTTAGAATTTAGACTACATTTGCTATATCACATTTGTTTAAGTGGCGATTACCCACAGTTCAAACAATACTGAGTATGACAACTCACATACCTTCTCAATTCAACTACACAAACTTTCGTCCTCTGTCCTCACAACCATTAATAATATGGCATCAATGGTAAAGAATATCTAAATTTCCCAGTGAGTGACAAACAATTAAAACATAATCTACTCATAGAAATAGAGACTGGCTTTACTATCATGCCTGAGGAATTTAAATTTATATTAAAATAACTGCATTACATTTTATATGCACACTTGCTGTAAGAATCATACTTTATTGAGATTTAGTCATAATTCTGGAGTTAAAGATGTAAATCACCAATGTTCAAAGGAGAGTTGCAAACCGTAGAGAATATATTATTCATTAGATTCCTAATTATTATATTCTTATCAATAATAGTAAAGAGCTCTAAGATTTTATTTACAATATGACAAATAATATAAATTTTAATTGAAAAACTTTATTTTTTGTTTCAAAATGCAAAAGTGCAAAAAAATTTAGTAAACAGATTTTTGCTTCAATATTCAAAAGTGAAAAAAATATTTAATAGTGAACATATTATAATATGTAGTTTATGTTATATTTGCAATGGTGCGGTCTGTTCATTATACTTGAGAAATCTCCATCACTCAGTCCACCTACTCAGAAAGTAAAATTCCCTTAATAATAAAGATAAAGCATTCCATTATGTTTTCTGCTAAGTCATTTTTTCTTTGAATTGTTGTCTATTTTAATTTATTCTTTTAAAAAGAAGCCAAATTTCTTAACTCACATTTACCATTAGAAGCTTCACTGATGTTCAGCTACAAATTGATTTCCAGGTATTTTTTAAAAAATAAATGATGGTCACAAGCAAAGTTAAAGCTTATCTGAGCAATCAATATTAAAAGAGTAAATTTAAAAAATGAATAATGATTTTGGACAAAGAAAATACTTATTTTTCACAATTATTTTACATGTCCAATAAATGATTATTCATCAGAAATAATAAAATAAATATTGTCCATCGGATAAGAGGAAGTACTTTGCAATCCTGTTCAATACTACATGTAGTGCTCTATCTCTATATACAGTAAGCAGACTGCATTTTAGTGAACTGATATACTGCCAGAAGTATTAATAGCTCTCTTAGCCAATAGAAATGTAAGATAGCAACTGTCTATAGATTTTTGTTTTAGACCTTTGGTGGCAAAAAAACCTCAAAAACTATATATTAAATATAATTTCATACATTGTTTTCAACATAGAAGAAAAAGAAAATGAATACTCAACTAGATACCAATATAAATTATTTTTTAGTTGTAATTAGATACAATACATTTATTTTATTTATTTATTTTTATGTGGTGCTGAGGATTGAACCCAGAACCTCATACAAGCTAGGCAAGCACTCTACTCCTGAGCCACAACCCCAGCCTATAATATAAATTCTTAATGGCATGATAGGAACACAATCACATCATTACCTACATATACACACATATACACATATATTTCTTCTCATACATGGATACACATGCACTTTTATTTTGGAAACTTCTTCCTATTTGAATTAAAAAATTCATAGGACAAAACTACATATGGCAACAAACAGTGTTTGTTTTGAAGGAGCTCTTCAAAAGGGTAAATAAACATCTGAATATGCAAATATTTATAAATACCCATCAAATATTTTGGAAGCCAAAGGACTAGTAAATCTCAATTCCATCACAATTATATAATACCAGAACACACTTCCAACTATATCAGGAGTCACATATCTACCCCTATTCTTTTCCTGTTCAAAAATTTCATTTCAAATTCTGACAAGTCAAAACACTCTAGTACAATTTAACAGATTCAAAAGCATAATGGTACACTTTGACAAAATCTTTGGGAAAGATTACAACAAATTGCCACAACCATCAAACCAAAGACTGATGTAATTTCATTCTAAAGTGGAACTCACATCCAGTGTTCAAGTGTTAGAACATGCTTGCACCTACCTTGGCCTTGTCCATTCCCATGCTGACCCCAAAAGATAACAATCATTAGAAGCCCAGGAGTCCATGTCCACATTCTTCTAATGACACTTCCTTGTCTGATGGCCATTGCATTTTAAACCCTGCAAGTCCCATATCTAATATGCTTTGTGCATTTATGAATTATCCTGCTTACAACGACATACATTTAAAAACCACACCTCCCTTTGGGATTCTCACAATAATGATTAATATGAAAGCTCATTCATCATTAACTTCATATTCTAAAAGTCATCCAAATGATATTTTTCAATATCCTTTTGCAAAATAGTCCATTAGATCTATGAATGCTTAAAAAGTATCACTAAAGTCCCATTGAACTTCAATCATGCAATAAATTGTTCACAGACAATGTTTCTAACTTGTTATTTAGGCAGGGTGATGCATTAAAAACACCATGTCATCTTCATATACATAAGCAAAACCTGACTGTTCAATATATTTATGAACAAGATATTTAGCATGATATCTCACAAAATATTCTTAAGTCTTGATTTAAATGGGATTTTTGTTAAATTGGTCAATTTAGCTAAATACCCTCATGTACACAAAACTAATACTGCATACTTAAAATTACAGGTGAACATAGAGAAATCACAAAAATCAAAATTTGAAATCAGAGAAGACTACTCCTAAATCCCAATTTGTTCAGTTAACAAAATATAAAAGGATTTTATATCCTGCCACTTTGCTGAATTCATTTATTAACTCTAGCAGTTTCTTTGTAGACCCTTTTGGGTCTGTTAAATATATTATCATGTCATCCGCAAATAGCGATAATTTAAGTTCTTCTTTTCTTATTTTTATGCCTTTAATTTCTTTTGTCTGTCTAATTGCTCTGGCTAGTATTTCAAGAACTAAATTGAATAGAAGTGGTGAGAGAGGGCATCCCTGTCAAGTTCCAGAGTTTTGAGGGAATGCCTTCAGTTTTTCTCCATTTAGAATGATGCTAGCCTGAGGCTTAGCATATATAGCTTTTACCATGTTGAGGTAAGTGCCTGTTATCCCTAGTTTTTCTAGTGTTTTGAACATAAAGGGATGCTGTACTTTGTCAAATGCTTTTTCTGCATCTATCGAGATGATCATATGGTTCTTATCTTTAAGTCTATTGATGTGGTGAATAACATTTATTGATTTCCGTATATTGAACCAGCCTTGCATCCCAGGGATGAATCCTACTTGATCATGGTGCACAATTTTTTTGATATGCTTTTGTATTCGATTTTCCAGGATTTTATTGAGAATTTTTGCATCTAAGTTCATTAGAGATATTGGTCTGTAGTTTTCTTTCTTTGAAGTGTCTTTGTCTGGTTTCGAGATCAGGGTGATGTTGGCCTCATAGAATGAATTTGGAAGAGCTCCTTCTTTTTCTATTTCTTGAAATAGCTTGAAAAGTATTGGTATTAATTCTTCTTTGAAGGTTTTGTAAAACTCTGCTGTATACCATCCGGTCCAGGGCTTTTCTTGGTTGATAGTCTTTTGATGGCCTCTTCTATTTCTTCCTTTGATATTGGTCTGTTTAAATTGTGTGTGTCTTCCTGACTCAGTCTGGGCAGATCATATGACTTAAGAAATTTATCGATATCTTCACTATCTTCTATTTTATTGGAATATAGGGTTTCAAAATACTTTCTAATTATCTTCTGTATTTCTGTAGTGTCTGTTGTGATATTGCCTTTTTCATCCCGCATGTTAGTAATTTGAGTTCTCTCTCTTCTTCTCTTCGTTAGCATGGCTAAGGGTCTGTCGATCTTATTTATTTTTTCAAAGAACCAACTTTTAGTTTTATCATTTTTTTCAATTTTTTTTGTTTCAATTTCGTTGATTTCCACTCTGATTTTAATTATTTCTTGTCTTCTACTACATTTGCTGTTGTTTTGCTCTTCCTTTTCTAGGGTTTTGAGATGAAGTGTGACTTCATTTATTTGTTGTTTTTTTCTTTTTTTTGAGGAATGAACTCCAGGAAATAAATTTCCCTCTTAAAACTGCTTTCATTGTGTCCCATAGATTCCAGTATATTTTGTCTGTATTGTTGTTTATCTCTAAGAATTTTTTGATTTCCTCCTTTATATCTTCTGTAACCCATTGATCATTCAGTAACATATTGTTCATTTTCCAGGTGATGCTGGATTTTTCTTTCCTTCTTTTATCATTGATTTCCAGTTTCATTCCATTATGGTCAGATATGGTGCATGGCATTATCTCCACATCTTTATATTTACTGAGAGTTGCCCTATGGCATAATATATGGTCTATCTTTGAGTAGGATCCATGTGCTGCTGAGAAGAATGTGTATCCACTTGATGATGGTTGATATATTCTATATATGTCGGTTAAGTCCAGATTATTGATTGTATTATTGAGTTTTATAGTTTCTTTGTTCAGCTTTTGTGTAGAGGATCTGTCCAATGGCGAGAGCGGTGTATTGAAGTCCCCCATAATTATTGTGTTGTGCAGCCATTATGAAGTCAAACAACAATAAGTGCTGTCGAGGATGTGGGGAAAAGGGTACACTTGTACATTGCTGGTGGGACTTCAAATTGGTGTGGCCAATATGGAAAGCAGTATGGAGATTCCTTGGAAAGCTGGGAATGGAACCACCATTTGACCCAGCTATCGCCCTCCTCGGACTATTCCCTGAGGACCTTAAAAGAGCGTACTATAGAAATACTGCCACATCAATGATCATAGCAGGACAATTCACAATAGCTAGACTGTGGAATCAACCTAGATGCCCTTCAATGGATGAATGGATAAAAAAAATTGTGGGATCTATACACAATGGAGTATTATACAGCACTAAAAAATGACAAAATCATGGAATTTGCAGGGAAATGAATGGCATTAGAGCAGATTATGCCAAGTGAAGCTAGCCAATCCTTAAAAAACAAATGCCAAATGTCTTCTTTGATTTAAGGAGAGCAACTAAGAACTGAGCAGGGGGGGAAGAGCATGAGGAAAAGATTAACATTAAACTGAGATGAATGGTGGGAGGGAAAAGGAGAGAGAAGGGGAAACTGCATGGAAATGGAAGGAAACCCTCATCGTTATACGAAATCACATATAAGAGGTTGTGAGGGGAAAGGGGGGGATGGAGAGAACTGAACAACAATAGATGAGGTAGAGAGGGAAGATGGTAGGGGAGGGGAGGGGGGATAGTAGGGGATAGGAAAGGCAGTAGAATACAACAGTCACTAATATGGCATTATGTAAACATTGTGAATGTGTAACTGATGAGATTCTGCAATTTGTATTTGGGGTAAAAATGGAAGTTCATAACTCACTTGAATCAAATGTATGAAAGATGAAAAAAATAAATAAATAAATAAAAATTAAAAAATATATAAAAGGAAAGTAAATTTAATGATTTCTGAAATAAATACCTTTATTCAAAATGCTACATAGTTGTAGAAAATTTGGAGGTGAATCCAGACAGCTAAAAGTTGTCTTTCCTCCCTTTCTCCAACATCAATAAAGAACAGGATTTGATTACTCACTTGGCATTACTTCATTTCAGATTCATAGAATCAGAGATAAACGTAAATTTAAGAACCATCTAACTCAGTCTCCTCATTCTAAACAAGCAAACAGTCTGAGAAGGTTAAAATGATATATCCAAGTTCTTGGGTAATATTAAATGATAAAGACAAGGGTAACATTAGTCCTAAAGTTTTCCTGAAAATATACTATATTTGAGGTTAGTTTACAGTGTTAAATGCCTTAAATTTTTGCCTCACTTAGTTCTCAGAAATTCTAAGCACTTTCAAAGCACCATTTCAGTTGAGAAAATGATGACTTAGAGAAAAGCCACACAATTCCCAATTACATGATATCATAAGCAGGATGACATCAAAGCCTATGCTCTGAATGATTAATCACTACACAGGAAGTTAGTTGTACACTGTCCTGCTGAAGTGCAGTAATCCTTACAAAAATAATGCTGAGAAGAGCAAGGAACTCTCTTGCATATAGAGCCGCAGGTATCTGAAACAAAAATCAAATGTTCAAACTGAAAATCATTAGAGCCTATTGAAATCAAACTATCAATTTCTAAAATCATCAAACCTTTCTGGAACAAATTGTGTCCAGGGAAAAATCTCCCCAACAAACACATTAGTATCAATTTTATGGAAGAAAGGATGAATAATATTATAAAAGAGCAAATATAATGACTATTTATTAAGGAATCAAGGACTAAGACAAGAAGCTCTTGTTAAGGACCAACCCTAGTGGTATATGTACACCTATCTGTGCATATAAGTATATGCTCTTTCAACTACTATTTGTTAAATTCTTATCTCATTCAAATCACTATATAATGAGTTTCATCTGGTACCAAAATGTTAAAATTCACTCTTAAAGTTTAAATTACCCTTTAATGAATTATTTTTGTAATTTATTTTTATGTAATATTTCCTTAATGTCTGCAAAATTTCTACTAGTCATTTTAAAATGCATACAAAGCAACATTAAAACACTCTTCAGCAAGGACTGGCATATTAAAAAACAGTTGCATTATCTATTTTAGTAACAATTTTAAAGAACAGATGACTTTCAAAATGTATTTTTAATGAATAGAAAATGTAACCTTCCTCTCTGAGTTGATGCTTGCAGAAAACTAATATTTCATAAATGCCAATTTACTATAATTCATTATCTATATGCTGTCCATATCATAATATAAACATGAAAATCAACTTTCTAACTAACTTTGAAATTAAGAACTGGGATCATGCAATGTAAAAGTCAATGCATTTTTAATTTGAATGAGAAAACAAAAATCTAAAAAGATTCATGTTCAATGAAGCAGAAAAATAAGGTAACGTTTACTATGTGCCATAAATATATGCCATTGATTTCTCCAATTTTTTGAACACTTTGTATATAGAATTAAACTAGATTGGAAGTATCTATTGCATGTAATTTTACTTGCACATATTACACTTTAAAGATTGGAATAAATCATAAACCATAAATACTTAGGCTTATTATGCTTTTCTGTCAATAGATTTGCTATTCAGTCAGCAGTTAGTCCTTCAGATTGATAACTTTGTAAACACATCTTGAAAAAGCAAGATTAACATCATTGAATCAAGTGTTTAAGTCACCAAGGGAAAAACCTTAAGAATGTAGTTGTAGTACTTCCTGTCTTGTATAATAGCAAAATTAGGTTGATTATGCAAAAATTCTAGAGTAAACATCACTATGGGATATTTTAATGGGTGATTCCATTTTATAAAGCATCTATCTCCAGAACATTGGTCTATGAGCCCACAGTGCAACCACCTAGTCTGAGGGATGGTTTGTATTTGGAGGTGCCAAATAGAAAGGGCAGTCCTGAATTTAGTGTCTGTAAAACACCTATTACAAAAGCCACTGAAAGTTTCCAGTTAGTAGAGCAGCTTCAATTACAGAGCAGGTGATATCTGCAGCCAGTTTCAAAAATCTCTTCTGTCCACTCCCAAATGTTCTACTTCTCATGTAGACCATCTAAATATTTTCATTCCCAGTGAGCAAACAGAGCCAATGAGCTTGGGTATACTATGTAGGGAGAAAATTGGTTCTTAGAGTCTATTTCTATACCAGAGCAGTAATCCTACTTCATTGTCATCTGAAGAAGGTAGCTCTGGTCAGCTTCCAGCATCAGCTTGTTCAGTAGCTTCTTTCAAGAAGTTCTTCCCTATAGCAGTTTCCTTCTAAGTGCCTCTCTTGGAAACAGGCCTCTTTATCAAAGTGCTTCTCCAATGAGAGTGGGGCTGTGCCAATGAGACTCCAGGTTGATGTTCCTTTTGCTCAATTTCTCAAAATGAAAATAATTAGCAATGTATTATAAAATTAATATTTAGTTCTATTGGGTTAGCATGAAGGAATAGAACAGCTGGATCATGTAGTAGTTACGGTTTCAGATTTTTGAGGAACTTTCATATTGATTTACATGGTGGCTGTACTGGTTTATAGTCCATAAGATTTCCATTTTCCCTACATATTCATCAGTACTTTTGTTATTTGTGGTCTCCCTGATTGCCATTCTGACTGAAATGAGAAAGAATCTCAGAGTAGTTCTAATTTTCATGTTCCTGGTGGCTAAAGATGTTGGGCATTTTTTCTTATCATTGTTAGTTATCTTTAATTTTTTTTGATAAGTGTCTTTTTAGCATATTTTAAGGATAAATATATTCTCATGTTTATAGCAGAACAACTCACAATAGTAAAGTCATAAAGCCAGGCTAGTTGTGGTGTGTGTATATACATGCAATGGAGTATTATTCAGCCATGAAGACCAAAATTGTGTCATTTGCAGGACAATGGATGGAGAGGAAGAACACGTTAAGTGAAATAAACCAGACTCAGAAAAGTGCCATGTGTTTTCTTCCATTACAGAAGCTAGAGAGAAGAAAGAAAATAAGGAAATCTCGTGAAAACTGTTAGGATGTGAGGAGGTCTGAGAAAAGGAGGATGAAAGAGAAATAGGAAATCCTGGGTAGTAAATTTAATTAAATTATTTTATGTGCCTGTAGGAATATGCCCCAGTGAAACCCACTATTCCATATAACATGTACCAATAAAATACTTTTTAAAAGAAATGACATTTAGATCTTTTCAAAAGTGTGTTTACAAAGAAAGTAATTGGAGTGACACACATGGGGAATCAATACAGAAAAGTGTACAGAAGGAGAGAAGCAAAAACTGGTTCTGTTTGTGGCAGGGAAATGCAGCTCTGAATATTTGCAAAGGAGTGTCAACATAGAACTATGGTATCTAAAGTAAAAATTGTAGAAATTGAAGACAGAGGAGTACTGATAGATTATAAGGGAGCAGCAGAAGGTACGGGCTAGGGAAAATCTCAGGTAGGATAAAGAATACATCAGACACAAATGTAGTCATTTTTAATCTACAGTACCACTATACTCACAAAAAAGAAAGACTAGCAAGATTGCAAGGAAGGAATAACTGAGACTCCTACAGATCACTACCACACTCATGCAAGGAGAGAACACATGGAGTTTTGATTCTAGTGACTCTGTTCACTCCACAACACAATCTTGAAAGGGGCTAAAATGCTGCACTTTCACAAAGAAGTTCAGGTAAGGATGGAAGATACTCTGCAGAAATAGGACAGGACTCCCAAAGTCCCCATCACTGACACATGCCCAAAATTACTGGCCACTAAAGACTCAGAGATAACCTAACCTAGATGAAGACCATTGCCTGCAGACTCTAGAGACTACCCCAGGGTTACCAGTCCACAGTTGCCAGTTCCTACGAGAGTACAGCCAATTTCATGAAGCCTTGCCCACAAGTGTCAGGGTACCAGAGCACACCACCACTTACTAGTGTTTGAGGGGCCCAATGTTCTGTCAGTAAATATTCCAGCACATGAACAAGGGAAAAAATTAGATCCACTGAACATAAAGAGGAATCTTAGAAAGGGAAAAAAATACTGGCAATCTCTAGAGAAAAAAAGCCACACCAGATGGCCAAAGCCTGCCTCTCATCATTGGCCATGTGCTATATTTGATATAGCACACCTAAGAGGACAGCACTTATATTTTCACTCTCTCAGGCTAATCCTACTGAGTTTTCTGTTTTAGTGACATGTCATCAAATGCTGAAAAGAATGAGGTAAGAAAGACAGATTCTTGGTTGCAGTTTTTTTTTTTTTAGTTGCTGGGAACTGAAATACAGAGCCTCAGGCTGCAACTGGCTTAAGTTAAGGTTTCCTGGTAGTAGTGAGACCCAACCTACCCAAAAGAACATTTGCATTTAACCTCTCACATAAGGTCTTTTTCATCTGTGATTTTATAAATCTGTATATTATTTTGAATGGAAATAATAAAATAACAATAATGAAAAATTTTATTTAACTTTCTTGCTTTCTCTTCTTCTGAAGAAACATTGAAAATATAACTGGGATGCAATCTTTTAAGGCAGTAAGCACAATGATAAGAATACATCAGACACAAATGTAGTCATTTTTTTTTACTATTCACAAAATAAATAAATAGTAAAAAATTGATTTTAATGGCATAAATATTTTAATTGGGAATATTACAATTATGTGACAAATAAAATATTATTTTAAAAGTACATGCATTGTTGAAACTGTGCCCTCAAAACCAATATGTCAAGCCTCCAGAATATCACAGCTCATAAAACCACATTCCAGACTTCAGAACTATAATTTTTCTGACCTCAAAAAAATAAAGGTCCTGACTGCTTCTCTTTTATTCCAGGTGGGGGATGTAATTTTTTTTTCCAATACTTCTTCTCATGTCCAAAAAATATGAGAGATAATGCCATGGATAAGAGCAGGAAGGTCTAACTGAAGAGTTTTCAAACGTAGACTATTTCCCACCAAATGCTGGCAATTGACCCTTTCACTTAAGATATCAGACAGAAGCAAAAGAAGATGTTCCAGAAAGTGGTGCCCATGTCTTCACATATAATCACAACTTTGAGTCTATTATTTAAAAGCATTGAAGGAAAACTCCTTATTTCATAATTGACTTTAGACCTAATGACTACTACTCTATGACATTTGTTTTTCTTCCATGATTAAAGACACTTTAATTATTAAGCAGGTATCACCACATATGGTGACACATGTGTAAAACCTCAGTGGCTCCAGAGGCTGAGCAAAGAGAAACACAACTTCAAAATGATTCTCAGAAACATAATGAGGCCCTAAACAACTTTTTTGAGACCTTGTCTCTAAATATTAAAAAATGCTGGAAATGTAACTGAGTAGTAAAGCACCCCTAGGTTTATTCCCTGGTACCAAAAAATAAATAAATAATAAATTTTAAAAATTGTATCTAATTTGAAAGCCCAAAGCCCAAATACCTCTACCACACATACAAATTTTCCTATTATTTTAGTCCTTGATTAATGATAAATATTCAAAACAGTGATATATATATATATATATATATATATATATATATATATATAATGATATTATATATATATATATACATACATATATATATATACTGTGTGTATATGTATAATATATTTATATGTATCATATATGTATATTATATAATATAAATATATTTTGTTTATATAATAGCATGTGTATACTATAGTATATAGAAAACATATATTAAACATAGTATATATATACATATAATATCCATAGTATATATTTATTATGCATGTAAACACACACAGTATATATGTATATATATATTATATATTATAGATATCTCTTTATGCCTCTAAGTAGAGAACTCTAATTGGGAACATAGAATAAAAAGAAGGCAAGGAGAAACATGAAATTAGTTGTATCATTTTGAATCACCACAGGGAAAAAAATGGAATTTAGAAATGGAGGACTCACCATTTTATATTTGTTCATGTGTATGACACAGGCGCCTACATTAAAAAGGTTATTACAATCTTTTGAAAGAAAGTATATGTGATATATGTGAATGGCAGATAAAGTTTAAAAAATTGGAATCTTCATGGTGTCTTACAGGTGCTTTGTTAGGTCTGAATCACAGCCCAGTCATGTATTAGTAGGCTGCATGAGGAACATTGTTAATCTTTGTCCTCGAAAATTATTCCCATTGTAGAGATGAGAAAACACAGGTTTCTGGACATCAAAAGGCAACTCAGGAACACACACAGAACTACCTGAATACAGAACAGTATGAAATTTCTTTAAAGCTTAACAAAGTTTGGTTTGCTCCTTATATAAAGAATGTCAGTCTGGAGAAATATTTTCTTCCTCATTTTGAAGAGAGTACCTCAAAAATACTTCCTAGGAGAAACACAACTGATTTAGCATCTTACATGTTAAAGGAACTATTCTGAAGCAAGATCTATCAAACCGGATTTTTATAGAGGGCAAATGCTTGGAGATTACAGGGTTTAAAAAGCATATCACAGGCCCAGAGACTGAGCATGACTGAAAAAAGAAAATGATCTAAAACACTTATAAGATGTTAAGAAAATATTATGTAACTATTTCTAAAAATAAATTCTTTTTGGTTGCTATTTCCACAAATATCACATCTCTGGTAATAGGATAGGCTGAGATTGATAAAGATGACAATATTTGAAATAAAGGCTTCTGCTTCATTTTCTCCTAATATATATACTATTAATATGGTATATGAAAAAATGATCAACAAACTATATTTTTTTTTTGTATAAGAAACATTTTTCTCTGAAGTTCGTCTTGAGATCTCAGCTAACACCATAATTTTCTTCTGCAACTTCACATTCCTTTTCTCACACAAGATCTAACCCTAGAACTTTACCATTGGTTTCTTGGCCCTAATATATCTAGGGATTCTGAAAATTATGGGGTTTATAGTTACAGATGTTTTTGTCTCAGTATTTTGGAGATTACATCATATATAAATTAATAATCTACTTTCACAGGTTTGGGGGAATTTCTCCATTTTTACCATCTGCCTGTTGTGTGTTCTCTATGACATCACCCTCAGCCCCAGAAGCTCCTGCTTGGCAAAGTTAAACCATAAATTCTCACATCAGAGTCTGTGGTTCCTTGTTCCTTGTGGGAATTCTGCATGTTCTTGAATGCTTGCTTCTCATTTTCTTCTACTGCCATTGTCAATGTGACCTAATGTGATCTTATATTTATTACTGTATGCTGAATAATTATACCAATGTATTACTTTCTAAGGCATTTATTTAAAATATTTGAGGTGTTCCAGGAATTCTTTTTTATAGGGCTCATATCCTCAGTTCTTTCTAAAATTCAATAAATAGATAAACCTCTAACTAAAAAATAAATAATGTTATCACTGTTAATACCTGAATATTAAAATAAATAAACAATATTTAAAACTCTCAGCCCATAGGTATAAGGACTTATATTACATAGATCAATTTGTTGGAAGACACAAACAACCAAAATGCATTGTGTCCTTGGTGATCATTGTACTGGGAAGAAATTATTGGTTTTAGCATTGGACTCTCACCAAGCCATGGATTTATTAAAGGTAGGACACTGGTATTTTCTTCTGTAACCATGACATGGTATCAATCATATGTAAAAAGGAAAAAAATAACAGAAATAAGAAATGGTTCCCTCAGAAAAAGAAGACATTACCAGCACACTGTAATCATGCACAGAATATCCAAAATGTGGCCTCTGTCTACTGGGGCATCTACAGAAAGCATGAACATATATACCTGATGGGAGAAAGAAAAAATGTTCCAATCTTCCAGCAAATTGGGCTTTATTATTTGAAATTACTAAAAGTAGCCATTGATAAAGCAATATTTCTTGCAGGACTGAACATTGAATGTACATTTGCAAGAATATAAAATAGATTCCCAGAGCTTTTCAATACAAAAATATTGATAATAAATAAAGTTCAGAAATAGCCTGAATGTCCATCATTTGTTTAGTTCCAACTTTGGTCAACCTACACCATGGGAATTTAAGATTTTTGCATATGTGTAGTGTTTTCCAGGTTGTTTCATTGAGTAAAAAATAAGGGGCAGACAGGATATACAGGAGCACTCCCTTTTGGGTAAGAAAGAAATTTACATAATAACTTATTATTGTTATTGCCTCTTACCAGAACAAGAACAGTAAGAATATATACTAGAAACAATTAAAACATATGTTTATGAAGGGCAATGGGAAAAGATTAGTGGAGATGGAATATAGGTGAGTCATCAATGTATTTTAACTGGGTTTATATTTGAGCCACATAACAACAACCACGTTCAAAACATAGAATAAAATAAAAGGACAAAAATCAAGGGCCAAAAGACAGTTAAGAGTCTGACAACTCAAACATGAACCATACTATTCTGTGACTAATTAATTTCTTAAGCTTGCATGATTTCCAGGATCTTTTTCTCCAGTGTGATCAAAATTTTTACCTAAAGTAGCAATGCTTGTTGTGATGTAACATTTACTGATCAGTAATTGACATTAAAGGATCCCAGGATTCATATGCAATGTTTAGTGTCTGCACAGCAAGGGACAACATGGGTTTTATACTTTTTCCATTAGACTGGAGTCTCCAAGTGCAGGAGCCACTTCTTATCTAGGGTGAGCAGTCTGGTGAATACACAGATATGATTATTAACATACACTGAAGAATTCTTTGAATGTTTAATGCCAAGAACACAGAGAGGACTTGACAATTACTTCCAGGTCCAGATTTCAGAAGCTTGGCTGTACACACTTTAGGAAAAATGACCAGTCCTAGACCCTGTGTGAGTATGTATTTGAATGTTGTGGTAGTTTATCATGAGCCTAGGCAGACAAAGGTGTGGTCTTGCAAGGCAATTAAGTCATGTGGGTAGAGCCATGGAATGGGATTATTGTCATTTATTAAAAGGAAGCTGCAAACAAACTTCTCAATTTATCCTGTGAGGACACAGATGGTGCACTTCCTTACTCCCATCAAGATGCTACAATAATTTATGGTAGACTGGGTGGTTTATAAGCCACAGACACTCATTTTTCACAGTATGTAAGATCAAGGAACAAGGCAATTCAATGTTTGGTGAGGACATTTCTCTGGGCATCCCTCATGAATGTGCCTATGTACATGCATATACAACAGCAAGGAGCTTGGGGATTTCCACCAAGCACAATCCTCATATTCTGCATTTTTACATGTCAAATTTGGGAACCACCCACTTTGCCCCATCCCTGAAAGTCAGTCCCAGACCTCCTGTGGTGTTACTCTCTGAGCTACCTCTTTAAGGTAGGAGTGAAGCCTGCTTCTAATCTGTACTCTGGACTCTGCTCTCACCTCCTCAGCCCTGCCTGTACCCTGGTTAGAGCCAGGCCTTCCATTGTACCTGTACCTCCTTTTACTGATCTATAACCTGATCATTATGTGCCAACACTTTACCATGATCATTTGTGCATTTTTCCCCTCTGTTCCACAGCTACAATGAAGCTGCCATTTGCTAGCTGTATTACCTTAAACAAGTTAACTCGACACAGCTGAGCATCCCTGTCCTGCAACATAGATGTAAACATGGCTTCTTCTCATGGAGTTCTTATTGCCAGTGAAGGGGGCAGGGGACAAAAATCTCAAAAACAATAGTCCAGTACATGGTTATCAATGGCTCCTGATGTCATTAAATGTGACCATTACTAGCTGTCAATCTCACTTCACAACATGGGAACATGAATCCCTGAAAAGTAAAAAAAAATAAAATAATTAAGTTCAGTGGGCCCAGGTCTGCTCTGACTCTAGATTACCTGCCCCCAATCAGAGCTCAGGGCCAGGATGAATACAACAGTGCCACATAAATAAAGGACTAATCTAAAGCTGATAAAGGCAGTTTCATGAATGGACAAAAGGGAAAGAATTGTGGGAAGGAGCCAAATCTGACACCTGGAGAATCAGGAGGTTTTATCTTCACATTGACTCCCTTCTCTTGAGAATAAAACTGTACTGAAAACAGACCCACAAGACAGGTTAGTCATCAATGCAGACATTAAAGGACACTCTGGAAGTTACCAGGCTGTTTGGTGCATGTACAAGCAGTCAGAGCCACAGATTGAAAGACCTCAAATGGTTCACATGAGACCGTTTTCTTCCTGAATCTTCATTCCCTGACTCAAACAATGTCAGGCTGAGCTTGGACACTGAAGGTTCTGTGTGCTGGCAGGTGACATACCCAGAAAATAGCATCTACACATTTTTTCACAAATTTACTCATTCTACTCAGCCATAAACAAGAATGGAATTATACCATTGGTGGGAAATGAATGAACCTAGAGATCATCAAATTAAATGAAATAAATTAGACTCAAAAAGTCAATTGTCAAGTGTTTTCTCTCATATGTGAAAGGTAAAAGGAAAAATGGAGTGAAAAAAGAAGTGGATCTCAAAAAAATTGGAGAGAGAATAGTTGAGTTTAGACAGATGGAAGAGAAGATAAGAGAGATGATTCAGGCACTGAGAAGTGAGACTGATCAATGATGTTATGCCCATACATGTATATGTCACAAATGAATATACTAATAAAATCAACATTCCCTTCACCAGTTCTTTTATGTATATTTTTTTGAAACAGGGTTTTGCTAAGTTATTCAAGGCTTTGCCAACAGACAATAAGCTGGGTGCCCACAAAGCAAAAATACAAGGGCCTGTCATCCCCCTGGCTTCTGTAGCATTCACTAGGCACCAAGTGCCAACTATCTATGACTTCATTTAATTCTCACCACAGTCTTGGGAAGCAAGTGGCATCAGCCCCATCTTAAAGATAAATAAATAGAAATTGGGAGATGTTAAAGATCTATTCAAGCTGAGTGAGGTGGCACAAGTCTGCAATCCCAGCAGATTAGGAGGCTGAGGCAGAAGGATTATGAGTTAAAAGCCAACCTCAGCAAAACTGAGGTGCTAAGCAACTCAGTGAGACACTGTCTGTAAATAAAATACAAAAGAAGACTGGGGATGTGACTCAGTGGTTATGAGCCCCTGAGTTAAATCCCAAGTACCAAAGAAAAAAACTATTCAAGCCTCTAAAAATATATAAAATCCACAATACAAATGTATGATATGTACTCAAGACCTTGGTCCATTAACATTTATTTAATACTAGTCATAACATCTAGGAACATCCCTGAAATATTAATAAATCCAATGCTTAAGAGTACTCTCCAGAGATTATTGTTTCACTGATTGGAGCTAAAGTCTGGGTATCAGGGTAATTGAATCTAATGCTCACAATTAGAAATGGAATCACTTTTCTATTAAAAATCAGGGAAGCTTAAACAAAGAGATTGGACTCACCTGCTCAATGTTGTGTGTCAAGTCCACAGGAAAATCAGGGTGTATGTCTGTACTTCTGTAGCTCTACAAAGAGCTCTCTGTGGCTCAAAACAAAAGGAAACTCCACAAAGCTGGGGGAGACACAAGCCAACCCCTCTGCCACAACTCACCCAACAATACTCCCAGAGAATAAGTGAACATATAGGAGACAATTCCAAGTGGTACCTTGATGATCAATTGGCGCGATGCAAGGAAATAGGGCCCAACAAACTTCAGCAAAGGCAGAGGTGTGGCTGGGCCAGGATGGGGGCTGGCATAGAGGATAAACTTTTCCAGGGCACATAAAGCCCAGGGCTTCCTCCTCCACAAATGAGCCTTGCCTTATCACACAAATGCTTGTTCAACTAGTTATGCTCTTCTCCTATTTTATATTTCTCTTGCACATGGCTTTGGAGGTCTCATGCTTTGGCATTTCTTATATTTTTTATGCATCTTTCAAACTATCCCAAAATCAACCATGTAGAATATTGCCTGTACAGGTTATAGCTTTATTGTATTACCATTTAGTTCAAGTTTCCAAATCTCTCTGAAATACCCTTTTTAATTTTTTTGACACTTTTATTAACCCTTCACATATTGACAATGGTTGTGATGAAGCAGTATTTTCTGATTTCAACACCTGGAATATCAGTGACCTGCTTAAAATGATTGCACTTTCTTTTGATTCTCCATCACAAGTCTCCATTTTATTTTTTACACTTTATATAACTTTACATATAGTACACACAAGCCCAAGCTAATATTACAAGGTTTCTCTAAGAGAAAGGGCAGATCTCCCCCTCTACCACCATTAGTGAGTATGAGGGATCATTACAGGTTCCTTAGGGTGGCCTTCCAGCATGTGCTCTGACTCAGCTCCATGTTCAATCTTCCTGTGATCTCCTCAGCCTGTGGCCTTCAGTTCTTCTTCTTCTTCTTCTTCTTCTTCTTCTTCTTCTTCTTCTTCTTCTTCTTCTTCTTCTTCTTCTTCTTCTTCTTTTAAAATTTGAGATTAATTTTAATATTTTACACAGAGCCTGAATCACAAAACTGCCACTTTGAAAATGGTGGCATACAGAAACAAAAGTACCCAGAAAACAAGGTGCTTCATTTGGGAACAAGCTAGGGAAGAGGAGCCTATCACACATGATAGAGGTAGGACCCACAGAACCATAGTGGAACCATTGGAGGTGCCGGGAATCCCTCACGCCAAAGCTGAGGCATAGTAAATTGTTTAATGGGACTTGACTAATTTGATATTATGATCAGAATAGCAACTTTTACTGGGACATGATTCCAATTGAAATGTCATTCCAAATAACTCCAGAAAAAAGTTTGGAGACCAGCTCTCAAAGGATATATGTTATCCAACAAAGAAGAGAGTAAAATTAAGAGAAAGCTGACATGTTACACTGGGAAAGCCACAGTTCTGTGTTTTCCAGGGGGATTTTTGTCATTTTTTATAGATATTCAAATTATATGCCTGCAGAGACAGAACTTAAAGACGTCTTTCCTTAAAACGTGCAACTCTTTAGGCTGTTAACTGCACCACATCCTCCCTGGCCTCATCCATCTGGATAAATGCCTCTGCATTCTTAGATTCAGAAGTAGTGTGCAGTTGGTTCATGGAAAGGCTGTGGAAGGAGGGAATTTTAGCATACTGGTGAGGTTTCTTGTAGCTGCAGAAGAGAGACTTCAGCTCCAACAGTTCTACTCAGCCTAGAAAACTGTGTTCCATATGGTACATTGAGGATATTTTCTTCTAACAATGTTTGCTTCTTTAATTCATATCCTCCTAAAATAAGTCATTTTTAAAATAGGGAATGATGATTAATTTTAGTTTCCCATTTGTTCTAAGTTTAATGAGTTCTACTGATACAACTTACATATGGAATGTCATCTAGAGATTTTAAACATTACTTATTTGTATACATATCATAAAAGAAGACATGAGTTTTAACTTGTTATTTTATAAACCTTTATTTTATTTATTTTCATGTGGTGCTGAGGATCAAACCCAGGACTTCACACATACTAGGCAAGTGCTTCACCACTGTACCATATCTCCATTTGTAATTTAGCATTTTTTATTTATAAACTTGTTACTGTAATATTAATAAAAAATAGAACTACTAATGATGTGAATTTGTAATTTGACTAATTATAAGTTTTAAAATTTTTAGAAGAAAATGAGATTCTATGTTCAAAACTTCATTTTATAGAGAGCAATATCACAATGCCATTAACTACTTATAATTCTCATAAAGTCTTTGGATCCAATTTAACTCAAAAAATTAAAAATTTCCTGACCCTGTACTCTCTCAGTTAAGAAATGACAAGTAAGAGGATCATGATAAAAGGGTTTGGAAGCACACTGAAAATTTTTGAAAAATCAAATGAACATGCTAGTAATTTCCCATTCCTGGATTAAAAATACACAGGAATATAATTTCCAAGTTTAGAGGAGGAATATTTGTGTTTATTAGTTCTTTATGTATTAGTTTCATGTGTGCCTATATACATACATATATGTCCTTTTGAATTTCTGTTACAATGAAAATGTCCGAATCTAATTTTTCTTAAAGGAACATTTAGGTCAGTGGAATCCCATCCTACCTTGATCACTGTACTTAAGTTTCTGAAGTTTTCACAAACTCAGTTGTTTTTTAGTTGTGTTTGGTTTTTTTTGTTTGTTTGTTTTTTGTTTTGTTTTGTTTTGCTTGTTGTTTGCTTCTTTAGCATGAACAAATAATTGTGAACCTATCTCCTTCTCTGATCACTGAAAAGCAAAGAACAAGATGACACAGGAAAGCCAAAGTTGTGGGGAAGAAAAGCAGGACTTGAATTTTACATAACTACATCAATTAGAGAGACAGACTGCCCTATAAGACTCCTTGGGTTTTCCAGTAATGACAGCTTGGCATCTGTGAAGAAGCACTCTCTGGTTTCCTATTTCTTTACTTTAAAATTCAACAGATCTTAACTTTATGAACTATATAAATTTATTGACCATCAACTATGTGAAATTTTAAGGCTAAACTCTGGGATAAAGAGTTCTTTAAGCCAATGTTCATTTTATAGCTTGCAGGGTAATTGCTCTCTAATGTAGAAACTGTGTGATTACCAAGAATTTCTTAAAGAATTCTATAAATAGAAAGAGGCATATCATTTCAAATTACTCATATAAGCATATATTACATTAATACATCTGAATAAATGAAGCATATGAGATCACAAAACAAAAACATGGATCTAAGACTCCTCACACAGCTATGAAAGTGCAGTAACTACAAAGCAAAATAATTGCCTTTTAGGTCCAAAGCATGAGGTTTCAAAGTCCTGTAGCTAATAATGTCTATACCTTCTATATTTCAAATTTATTGCTGTGCTTGCATTATTATAATTTTTTGAAGGATCATGTGTTGATCTAGTGTTTCATTTCAAACAAATCTCTAAAAAGTACTAAGAATTTTTCTTCTAACATCCATCACTCATAGTATTAGTACCATAGTTATATGGTGAATTTTGAGCCTAAAAGAGAAGTTTACTTAAAATTTAAAAATTATGTGTCACTGAAAAGGTAGAAGATATATTATATTAAAGCTGATCTTATTGTCTAGGAAATAGGAATATGCCAAAGGAATTATTTCCAGGTATTTTGTCATTTTTGATGTACTGATCTGTGTATAATAAATAAAGTTTAATTATATTTGCAGATTTATAAATGTGCCTTGAGAAAGAATATTAGTGTATTTTGCTTCTATATCTATGTCTAGAAAATTTACATAATATAACAAAAATTACATGATTTGTGTAGAAATGCTATTCACTGTATCTTTATAGTATTTTGGGTAGATTCATGGCTTTGGAATTTTTGCTTCAAATATATTTTGTCAAAAATAAACAAAAATTGTTCATAAAGCTTTTTGTTTTATATTATATCATCAATTAATGGTGACATTATTATTCTCTTATCAAGCACAACCATATATAAAAAATAGTGATTCTTTTTCTTGGTGCCATGTTATCTTCCAAAATTCTTATCCTTTGTGAAAAACAATGATAATTTTGTAGTGCTGAATTACATCCTTATAAAGCCTATTTTATTTCCTCAATTTTAATCATGGATCTAAATTTATATTAAAATGTATTGAACATTTTGGTTTGTGTATTATAAGCCCATAAACTAAGCTAAGTATTTTACTTAATGATCCAGATCTTCAAATATACAAGTCTATTTTACCCACAATGAATTAAAGTAACAGTCAAAGAGAAACATAAAATGAGATAAACATCCACAATGAAAAGAGGAGGTGATCTCCAGTGACAAAAGACTTCAAAGAACTTCTGGAAAACAAAAAAGTCTGGAAGCAGATTAAGGATGCTTTTGAGTTCTAATTAGGGCTCCCAGGGAGGTAGACTAAGACCATGACTAGGCATCTTGGAAGTCCATGAGTGAGTATGCTTCAGATCAGCACAATGGAAATAAAGGGAAGGAAGCACGTTTGGGTGCACAGAATCTGGGGTTGCAGTCTGATCTCAAAGGAGGCTTCTGCTTACTCAAAGTGAAATTTTGGAGCTGTCTTGCACTCTCATATTTGTTCCTACATTGAGACATGGAGTGTGATTTACATGAGTTCCAAATAGTCTTGAGTGTAGGAAGCCTTGAATGGTCATAGCCACAAAACTCTCTTCTCCTGATGAAAGTATTTTTAAAAGACCACTTTCAGCAATTGTCTGGCAAATGAGTCCTTCAGTCCTAATGGTGCCATAAAGCACAGTTCCCTATAGTGACACCACAAAAATTCACTTTTCAGTCTAAGTTCTGTACTTAGTTTATGGTACTGGTGAGACTCTATTCCTGAAGAAAACTTATAAGAAGGGAAAACAGTGCAATTAATTACAGTTTTGACAGCTGTGTTAATTGAATGTCATACTAATGGTCATCTTATGTCTCTTCTGTTGTTCATTTTAAATCCCCTAAAAATATTTCTTTTGATCTCTATAACTTAGCTGATTGAGTGAAACTTATACTCTTCCCCAAATTATTTGAGCCTCCTCACCATAATTTTCTCAAGAAACAACTACTACTCTTTTTTTTAACCATTCCTGTAGGGCAAGTGAGTACTAAAAAGTAGAATATAGGATCATCTGTTTTCAGAATGCATTATCTGATTTTTGTCTTCATTGCAACAAGGAATAAATGTCCTTCTGTTAAGGAGAATGAAGTGACCTAGCGAGGATTGTAATTTCTTCTCTTCCTTTCTGTTTTCTTAGTACATCGAACTTAGAGCTCTCATGTGCAGTTTAAATGTTATTTGGAATCTTGTTAGACATCCTGTTGGAAAAGTGTCCTCTTAAATAATTAGAATTTCTAAAACTGGAGGATGCAGAAGAATGGTGTAAGAAAATATAATTGCCAAGTTGGTTAATGGAAATGATCATGAGTGAGGACTCTTCAACTTTGACTTTCTGGCTCCTGGATGTATGTAGTCTATCTCTTGGTAGCACAAACTGATATAATGAAATTTAAGTCATGGTCTTAATCTACCTCCTGGGGAGCCCTAATTAGAACTCAATATTCCAGTATTCTACCATGCCAGTAGCTTTTTGTTTCTTTTGTAGATGATAATAGAGTTGATACCATGGTCATAGACCAATAGTAATATCTTTATTTTTGTTAAGTGTGGTCTGATTGAATTTTAGGCATAATCTCTTGACACTTCATTAGTGGTGTTTGCTTAGCATTTGTTGTCTCTAAAAGCAAAATATAAAAAAAAAGTTTGAGTTTTTCTGGTTAAAATTATTTCTCAGTTAAGAGGTCCACTTGTTAATTTATTATGAGAGAATGATGAAAAGAATTATGCTGTAACAAGAACCTAGAGATAGACCTCTCCTCCTAGCTGGCTGGATATTTGGAAGAGGTATTTGATAGATAAAATGCAGTTTTGAAAACCATTATGGTACTCAGTCCTCATTCATCCTGTGCAGCATCTGAGGCTGGATAAAAATAACTAGCCAAAAATAACTAGTTGTCAACTTGGCTGTCTTGTTCAATGTCCATGATGTATGTGCTTTCGTATGGGATAGCATGAAATCCCATGATTTACACTGCATTGTCTCTCTCCTTATTACTGTACCCCCCAAATTTTATAGTCATCAAAAGTTTCTTCTAGACCCTTGATCAAGTCTTGATTTCTTCCTATTAGTTTATGTACCTTATTACCTGAGGTAACTTCTTTATCCACATAAAATTAAGGATGAAGTGTGCTGCCAAGTATTCTGCTCTTTAGAACAAGTTTTTTTTTTTTTCATTTTTTAAGGCTAACCCTGAAAGATACTGTACAATGGTCTTATTTTGTTTCAGTTTACTTCTAAATGAAGAAAACTCATATTTATTTCTAGTAATATTTTTATAAAGGTTCACCAATTTTCTCTTCTATCTGATTCGCAAAAGGGACCTTTTTCCAAAGAAGGAAATGAATAGGTGTTGTACCATTTCTTTGCTCTGAAATTGATTGGGGTTTTCTGAAAAAGATTGTAACTTCAGTGACTATCTTCTTGGTTAGTTATTTACTTAGTTATTGGTCACACTCTACAAGTGTGACCTCAGGGGAAATGCCAAGGAAGATATACAGTAAAATAAATAGAAACTATCAATTGATTATACCTTTGTAACTTAAGTAAGGTTTTTGAAGTACTATATGACTTTAATATCTCTCTGCCTTCCATTTAAAATCAAAATATAAAATTCATCTTTATTTTTTATGTATCACCAATAACTTTCTAAAAATACAATTTACTCCTATTTTATTTAATCCTGTTCATGATTTGTCTATTTTCTTGATTATATGATTTTTTTATAACTGATACTAACTTGATAATCTGTATCATTTCCTGGTTGACAAACAATTATGTATTTTTTTATCTTTTTTAGTTATATTTGGCCTCCAGTAACTAAGGGAATGACCCCTTTCTGTCTGCTCCTCCCAGCCCTCCTCCAGCCTCTCAGCTTCCCAGACCCTTATGCAGTTGGTTGTAAATTCTACAAAATTTTTCACTATTTTTCAAGACTAAAAAAAATCATAAACTTTAAGAAATACTTTGAAAAAATGTGCAGGGAGAAAGCAGCAACATATTTTTTTATAATTAAACTTTTTTAAAATTTTTTTAACATTTGTCTGTATTTAATGTGGTTCAGCCACTGATACTTCATCAAAATAACAGTTTCTTTGCTGAGTTCAGGTGACCAAGAAATAGCCACACCCTCAGAACAAAACAAAACACACACACACACAAAAAAAAAAAAAAAAACAAAGAAAAAAACAACACAGAATAATCTTTAACCTAACTTTTTAAGGATGTTTCAGATCTCCATAAGATTCTGTGTTTAGTTGAATTTTAACTTCTTTTTGTATTTGAAGAGAGTGTGACTCTTGAACTTGAAACCTTTTATTCTAAGTAACTTTGTGGTTTCTGATGAGGTTAAGTGGGTGAGAGGGTGAAGGGAAAGTGGGGGATTCTTTTGTATCATAACATGAAGTTTCCCACACAATCTGCTTTCAGGTGCCAGACTTCAAGTTTTTCTTACACTGTTATACTTTGATTATTTTTACTTCCCCTTTACCCAAAAGTATTAACAGCATTTTATCAAACTGCACTTATTAAGAACAATTTTAAAAAATATAGTCATAGTTCACTTCACCAGTCTGCACTTATTGCTATGGTTTCACTCCCCTGCTATGCCACTTTTTGGTGTCTGAAAAATAAACATAGTATTTTCCATATTTTACCCAGTTTCCTATAAGTATATACTGGAAAGAAAATCAGGTCTGGAAATATTCCACTTTGATTGAATGCTATATTCAAGAAAATAAAATTTAAATATGCTAAATATATCTCCAGAATTTCTCAAGTAGCTACACTTAAAAAAAAAAAAGGAGAATATCCTGAAAAGAAAAACCATGGTCAGCTTCAAGAAAGCAAGAATAGAACCCAAGGATTTATCACTAATGATGGATTATAGATGATAAATACAGAATAACCTCATGATTTAAAGGAAAACTAGTATTCAATCTGGTATTCTAAACTGAAGCAGACTGTCCTTTAATGATAAATAAAAATAGATTTTCATAAATGATTAAATTCTAAAAAGCTATTTTCTGTGCCTCATTTCAAAGAGAGTTACTCAATATAGAAGAAATATAAAACAAAGGGAGCTGAATTTGTGGACGAAACAGTGGCTGTAACTACAGAGCTGAAGAAAGTTATGCTGATTCTTCAGTAGACTTTGAAAATGGTTTTGTTAGCATACCTCAGTCCTACCTTCAAAATGATGGTTTAATCGAAATATTAGCTAGTGAGTAGTCAAGTGACTGAATGTAGCAAAAGTTAGAAGATTCTTGTGATCTATTTTTCTCACCACACACAGAAAAATGAATATTAGAAAATACAGAAAAAACAAATTGAGGAAAAAGAAAGTAAAATCCCAATAAACACAAAAAATGGAAAGTCAAATTCTGCATAAGAAATACTGTAAAATGTGCAATTTTTTAACATTTGATGGGATAGAAGAAAGTAGTATTGATTGTTCTTGATGGGAAGAACATCCCTCCATGAGCAGCATTCATGTTCTGATATTGGATGTCAGAAAGGCTAATAAATTAGACAAAGAAATCATTCTTACTTCTGTTGTGTGTTTTGCGATGAAAACTATTTTAAAGTCAAATCTGTGAAAAATCCTACTGGTTTTTAAACTTTATAAATTTTATGTAGACAAAGAATGCAACACATAATTATTTTTAAAAGAGAATAACTAACTGATGAAGTATGAACACAGGGACTTGTAACTATTAAATAATAGAGTGGGATGTAGTGGTATGTACAGATGCTGATAGTCAGAAAAAATAAAGTGTCCAATGTAGATTAAGCAGGAAATTAGAGAACACATATCATTATGATTACATAAATGATAACCAATTAAACACTAAAGCCTTTTAATATTTGACTCTTTGACCTTAAGAGAAAGAAATGGCCCCATAAGCTAAATTGTTTTTCCTCCCTCTTTCATTGCAATTGGAGAAAATATTGGGAATCCTTAATACTTTGTGAAGGGTCTTCTATGTATGTATTTCAAAATTATGATCAATATCAGACAACTAGTAGTAGGTATTGCTAAATTTAGTTGCCTTTTAGAACTTTACGTAGTTGCAGATAGAGTGGAGGCTACTGATTTGGGTGTAAATTTTGGAAACTACTGTTTTATATAGTCCTGGGGATTGAACCCAGGGGTGATTTATTACTCATATATATTCACAATTCTTCAGTATTTTATTTTGAGACCTGGTCTCAGTTACCAAGGCTGGCCTTGAAGTTTTGATCCTTCTGTCTCAGACACTATGATTTTTGAGATTACAGGTGTGTACCACCTCATCAAGCCTGGACACTACCTTTTATTTTTTTTACACGAATCTAATAATCAAACCTATTTTAAATATCCCTGCTTTTTCTTTGTTATAAAATATTCAATACTACCTTCCCAAATGGGTTTTCACCATCACATTCTCTTTTTTTCAAAAGGCCAATCTTCATGTTGTGTAGTTATACATTTTTTTACCATAAAAATATACTCAATAGATTGTATTCTGAGTTAGCAAGTCAATTTTATATGTTTCAGAAAAACAAATTGCCATAAAATGTTCTGGTCATGCTCTTAATAGTAGTACCTTTCTCTTAGTCGTCATCAAAAAAATAGGAGGAAATTTAGTAAAGTCAAAAGCTAAGATTCAACAATTGGCTAGTTGTTTCAACCAGATGTTTAGATTTGATTGATTCTCTTTAAAATTTCTTATTCTGATTGCTCTGATGGCTTTTCCTATAATATTTAATAGCTCAATTTAAAAGCACTAGTTTATGTGAAAAGTGGATACTAAGGGAAATAAATATCTGGAATAAATTAATATTACTCAATATGTTTCTGATGATTATATACAGCTTCCTCCTACCATTCTGAGATTGCAATTCATAGAGTTTTAAATGACTTCCATTCCTCACTATATTTCACTAATCAGCACATGCAGAAATAATTTCTCAACAAATTTATATTAAATAAGTAGCAATTTAGAGAAAATCAGATGTACTTCACACCTGTGAAATTAAAAAAAAATGTATGTGGCATTTTGCCAAAGAATACTTGGCATATTCAAAGAATAAAATGAAGAAATATTGCTTTCCTTTATGTCATAGGGCACAGTTTATTGTCATGTTTTTTCAAAAAAGCATTGACAGGGTTCTGGGGATGTGGCTTAAGCGGTTGTGCACTCACCTGGCATCAGTGTGGCCCGGGTTCGATCCTCAGCACCACATACAAAAAATGATGTTGTGTCCACTGAAAACTAGAAAATAAATATTAAAAAATTTTCTCTCTCTCTCTCTCTCTCTCTCTCTCTCTCTCTCTTTCTCTCTAAAAATTGACAGTTTCCTTGTGAAAAAATAGTTGTTATTGTTTAACATAAATTTTTACCCATTTGAACACTGAGAAGGTATTTGCTGTGGTCAAACACAGTGAGATACTGTTGTAAAATGCATATATAAAACATTTGCAATTGTTTTCATTTTATATAATAGCATCATGCACACTCAGCATGAGAAGAGGTTGCTCATTAATTTTGGTATCAATACTGGGTTAAGTACATTGAAAAGATGCTGAGAAAATTACTTCTATAATGGTGGGATCTCCCAATTCTTTGTTTTCTTTTTTCCTGTGGTGCTCCTGCTATTGATATTAGTATGTTAACTTTAATTTGAATTGTCCATACAGTTTCCTAAAACATAAGACACTTAGAATTGAGGAAGTCACATATAGCATGTTTATTTTATAAACTGATATAAGATTCAATAAAAGACTTCAGTATTATTAATGCACATTCTATCAAAATTCCATTAAATCACAATGTGAGATACAGTATTAAAATTTTATGTAGCAAAAGTTTTTTTAACAATGAATTATAGGCAACCTAAGCAAGTATGTAGTTCCAATTATTCATTTACTTAACTTCATTCATTCATAATATAATAGTGGATAAAAACCACACATCAGAGTGTATGTTTTTGAAAAAAATTGTTTGGTGAATTACTAACAATGCAGCATGCAATTTTTATTTATTATTGGTTCATCATACCCAAATCTTACCCACATAGAAAGATTGTTATAATATTCAATAAGTTGTAGCTAAAAACATGAAATACCACAAATCATATTGTACAGATTATATATATTCTCGTATTATTTCTTCATCCTTTTCACAAATATTTATCAGGAATTTACTATATGCTAATTAGAACTAAGTTCATCCTAATTATTTAAGATATTTAAAAAAAAAACCTGCAAGGCCTCATTTGAAAAGGACAATATCGATTTCAGAAGTGACTACTGTTTCTCTAGTGAATAATGTATATAGAAATCTGCTAAGGTGTTGGGGTATGCAAATATATTCAGGATGCATCAGAGAGTGCATATGAAAAAAAACATACTATTTATCATGTTATATAAATGAAGTAAAATATCATACCAAAAGGTTAAAAAATTAACTTTTGGGGAAAAAAAGCAAAAGGGTTCACTAGTATTTGAAATAAGCTAATAATAAATTTTACTATAATTAGTTGTTTCTGAGTCTCATTTCACACTTTAATTATCTATCCATTTTGTTAAGTACCCCTAGGGTGTTATTTGAAAATATTGGCATTCAGTGAATAATGCCACCAATTTTCTGTTCTGCAATATTATAGAACTATTTCAAATTTATTGCAATGAATAGTTTTGTGTAAAGGTAACAATAGTTTTTCAATGTAGAAATTACTACGATAAATTTGGGTGTTTGCAAAAAGACTTTAACTACCATATTTGATGCGTTTGTTTCTAGATTTTCATGGATCCCTTCCTAGTAAATTCTGAGATGTGTGAGAGGTTTAACAAGCATAGAAATTTGCTTATGAAAAATAAGCCATGTTGTACATGGGAAGTAAAAAAGAAAAAATGCAAAAGTCCTCCTCTAAACTTGTATATGCTGATACTACACAAGGTTATTCCAATGATGTCTGGTTTGGGGTAAGGAAGCAACTTTTCTTATACATTATGACACAAAGTTCATGTGCTGACATTCCCATTTACACTTTAATAGAAATTCATTGGATTGCAAAAAGGGCCTTTGGTCCAAATCCTAAACTCACTATTCTTCCTTACCCTACACTGGAATCCTGCCTACTCTCTCTATTTTACTGCAAGTTCTCTTTTACATTCAGTAGTCCCAGGTACAAGATCTTAGGCCATTGTCTATGGATTTAGAGGATTCATCTCTGCAGAACATAATTGAAAACTATGTATCCAAATCAAGGGCCCAACAAACTTGTGTGCTACAGATCTTACCTAGTTTTCTATTTTCATACTTACATTTCACCTCACATTCGTATAAATATCCCAGTTGCCCAATACCCGAATTCATCCAGCAGAATGACTCCTAACCCAAATCGAACATGATATGACCCTCAACCATACTCTGTTCCCTCAATCTATTTTCACATAACAGCAGGTCCTGAGTTGATCTTGCCATACAGGTATGTAGGGAATCCTACAGCTGCTGAGAAGCTCAAAGGTAGATGCAGAAATGATCCCTGGAGCAAATGTAGGCAGCTACGTAGGACCTGTGAGGTCTAAAGTCATCTTCCATGGCCAACAACCCAGTCAGGATGAAGGGATGAGGCTGAATCAGCCTCTTTCTTCTCAATGCAGGGAAGATGGACACAATCAGGTCTGTGTGGATTGCTGATCCCAGGCTCCTAGGGTATACAGGCCTTTATGTCTTGTGAAAATGTCACAGGAAGGTAGGGCAGCCTCCATCTCATGGGAGCCTTGGAAGCAACTGTTAGGACAAAGTGGTTACATAGGCAGTGACCTCATTCACTTCCCTGAAGGAAGTGACCTCACCTCACTTCCTTGGTGATGAAACTCTCTGAACTTGGGATCCTGGAGGCGAGGCATCCAGAGGCAGTTCCACTCCCAGTGGGTCACTTGAATGTTTGTACCAAGGCCAGAGTCATTCTTTGTTGGTACTTAGTGATGTGTGGATAGCCAAATGCCTTGAATGGTCTCAACAGGGGCCTTTCCTGAGAAAGAAGTGTTGGCTCATTGCTGGCTCCTGACAACTACACAGAGATCGCCAAGGAGACCAGAGCTGAGAGAGGAAAGGCCACTGCTGAGGAACATATTTTCACCCACCAGTCAGAGGACAGAGTGGATAGATGCAGACCAAATACAGGGGTGGTTTGTGTGTCTCAGTGGGTGTGTGTTTCAATTTGTCATTTTGTCTCATGTTCTGAGAACATGAAAAAAAAAAACGTGTTTTTTTTTTTTGTGGTTCTTCTTGGTTTGAAATGGACTGTTAACTAGTGAGCCTTTTTATGTCAGTGGATCCCACTGGGTTTGTGGTTAAAGAGAGTAGAGAGAAGAATGCAGCCGTGAATGTGTCCTGTCTAGTGGAAATCGCTGCAGGACTCCTCATGGCCAATTTATGAATGGACTGCTGCTTGCCTTGCAGATGGGCAACACCTACCAAGATCCTAAGTTCCTGTATTCTTACTGAATTTTGGCCACTCTCTGAAGGGGTTCGTGGTTTTGTGTCCAAGATGTGTACCACATTCAAGATCTGTGACATGGCCATGGACTGGATTGCTGAAGGGCATGCCAAGCATCTCAGAAAACTCAAAAATTAGCATGACTGGTTAAAATCTCTATGGAGAATCCCTGCTTGGATAGATAGTAACCCAAGTTGCATGATTAGGAGCTGTCAGTGCCACAGTGTTCAATGAAAGAAAAGTTTTTCTCCAGGCTTCTTTTTTCCCTATTGTTCTGTTCCCCTGAATGTCAGGGAGGTGTTTGCCTTAGGGCACTCCTTTGGGACGCCTCAAGAAAACAGTTTCAAATGGAAATGAAGAGGCTTAATCTGTGCCTTTTAAGTAAAGTGCTTTGTAAAAGCTGTGTCTGAATCAGACTGTTGGCCCTGTGTGTGGCTGTGAATTACATTCTCAGGACCCCAGGAAACTCAAGAAAAATCCCCTGTGTACATCCCAATCTAAAAGGATGAAACAGAAGTGTACTATTGGATGAAGTCTCTTGCCTTCTTCTGATCAGGCTCCTGACACCTATGAAGACAGAACAGGGATCCTCTGAGTCAAATGAGTTGTTGTAAGCCCTCCAGTAACTAGCACACAGGTGTTTGGGTTTTTTTATGAGTCCAGTACACATAAAGAATCTACCCCTGGCAGGCAGGAGGCCTCTAATTTGACAAGCAGAGCAGTATTAACTACAGGCCCATTTTATCTATCCTGTTTCTCAGGAAGGGTGTCAAGGCCACCATGACATTTGTCATATGATGGGCATGAGAGCTTTCTTTGCACACCTTCTAAGACTGTTCACCCTATAAAAACCCCCAGCCAGAATGTTATGATGAGTGTCTGTATGGAAGAAGATGAGGGCCATGTGGGAGTGTTTTTGTTAGAATAGTGGTCTTTTGTGTGGTGGTTGGAAAAGATGACTGGGTCAACCTCAGCTTGAACTCTGGTGTGATGCCAATAGAGACTGAGTACTGGAACTGATCTCAGAGAACCATTGCCATGAATTGTGTTGGGATTTTAGAAGGCCAGGCATTAGAGGAGCCTTTGGAAACTGAGATCTAGGCCGAGGGTGGCTTTCTCCACAGCACTGGGAATCTCAGCCAGGATTTCACATGATTTTGTTGTGAAAGACTTCTAAGCTATATTTGAGAGCCAAAACACACAGGAATCTCATATTTTAGACCCCAATGGGCCTGGATTCCTGTGACTTTTCACCACTCCTTGGGAAGCTTGCCTGATTGCGATCTCCAGAGCTTTTACTGAAAGGAGATTCCTCAACACTCAATGGCTCCTGAATGAATTAAAACCCACAGTGTCAACTTCTTCAATCTTGAAATATGGCTAGGCCAATACCATGAAGTTTTTGAGAATCCCATGACCAGAAATCCCTGGAGAACCTTTAGATCTCCTGTTGCTCATCATGACTGAACCAGCGAGTGCCATTTTTGACTGAGTGGAATTCATGACCATGGTGAAGAACAGAGGTGCCAGTGAGTAGGAGCCAGCAGGGAATTGGGCCTGGAGCAATAGAGTGCAGGTGTGTGATCCAACATCTGTGGTGGGCCCCTGTGGTTCTGTCATTGACTTCCAAATGACATGTGACTGACAAGGTGCAGCCAGGAGACCCGAAAATATAAAGGCATGTTGTTGTGGGGAGAGGATTTGGTGCGATGCTCAGAAACAAGTTGCTATGCTCAAGTGCGAAAGATATCTGGGGTAGCAGCCCAGTTTGTGTTTTTGCCTTCAGACCCTGACTCACCCCACGTGGCAGATCTCCCTCCAGCACTGTGTCCTGGTTGACCTTTTTGTATTTCAGAAACAAACACCAATTTTCCAGGGACGCTGTAAGAAATGCCATTAAAACTGGGCTTTGAGCCAAAGAATTCACACTGCACCCAGGGAGACATTCATACCCCAACGGCCACAGTTACCTGTATAGAGAGGATTCAGCTCTGCTGCCTCCTGTTCCTATTGGAAAATATGAACCCATGTCCTCCTGCTCACATAGACTCAGACCAAGCTGTCATGATCTCACTACAAAGGAAGCTAAAACACAAAGCTATATTTCTAGTGGATGAATGACAGAGGCAGAGAGTCAAGAAGTCATTAGGCCAGCAAAGTTCCATGTTTGTGGAATGTTTACCCTGTCCTCTATTTTGGGATCTCTTCTGCCACACCCAAGTTTGTGAGCTCCTCAGAATTTCCAATTCCAGATATGTATTCACAGATTTTTTTCCTCTTCTCCTCTCATTGTGTCTTCTTTAGGGTGATAGTAATATCCAGGCATTGTGGTGGATTACAGTGTAAGATTTTTATGTGCCACGTGTTCCTGTATGTATTAGACTCATTTTCTGTTTTGCTATTTGAAATATTGAATCTCTGACACTAACCCATAACTTTCTAGGCTCTGACTACTTATCCTAACATCGATAAAATAATCCTAAAGGAATAGAAGTAGAGGCATTTGATAGGAGGCATGGTGTATACTTGGACTTGCCTTTTGCTTCATCAGAGATACATATTGTAAAACCTGTGACACATTTTTCTCATTTTACTTCTCCAAGAATTTTCAAAATCAACAAATATGTAACTTCCTGACTCCCTGTCTCTGTCGCCTGGGTCACAATGTATATTTTTATATACCTATATATAATCCTACTGCCATCACAGGTATATTTTTGAGAGTACTCTCACTTTGGTAAATACGAATTTCATGAAGAGATCACTGCCCCCCAATACACTGAGGTAACTGAAAATTCAAGCTGTGGTGAGCTTTATACTTCAACAAGTTTAGACATGAAACAATGTAGAGGAAAATGAATATTTTGGGTATATATGTGAAGGATATATATCTCCTTATGAATTTTGATTGGCATACATACTATTACATTTTAATGTATTAAATTAATATATATATATATATATATATATATATATATATATATATACATATACACACACACACAGTATGAATTTGCAAACATGAACTATATGTGTCATATACTTATACTACCTTGATTCTTTCATGTCCATCTGTGTGGATTTATAATCAATTTTTCAGGAGATATTTTTCAGAAATATTCATTTTCTTGACATACATATTCATTTTGGAGTACTCAAAATGAACTTCAGTGAATATTGAGTACTAACCCTAATATTTCTACACTAAGTGACACAGTTTAACATCAATTAAAGTATATTCATATGGGACATGATGTGTATTTTGAATTAAATTTTTATTCAAAATTGTTATATATTCCTATTTCTTCAGTATATATACATCATAGGATGTATCATTTCATCCACAATTCACAAATTGATATGCATATGATTCACTTTCATTCACTCCCTGTATCAGATCCCATGTATTTCTCCATGTTGCTTTACTTGCATTTTCATGAGATTTCTTTTATGTAACATAACTTTTGAATTCCATCATCATTTTCAAAGCAAAACTCAAACACAGTTTGTTATAATTAGTAACCCTAATATTACCACTACATGTATAACTACTTGGATTGAATGTTTGTATGTGAATATCAGATTTTATGTATTTTTAAAAATATCAATTCAATCCATTATTTAAAATAGTAACCTGTTATGTTTTTTATTCACCATATGGTCTATTCATGCATCATCTCTATATACATAAACCCAGGGTACACCTATTTTTACCCCCAAACTCTAAATAATAGGGTTTCAAAACATGCTCCCAGAAATGCTGGAAGAAATACGCATGTCACCTGCTCCATATATTCCTTTCATCACATCATGTTCTGGACACAAAATGCAAAACTCACACTTATCTTATTCTTCTCCCAAAGCCTCATTTTAAAGGGAGCATGGATTACTAAAATCATTGTTTTCAAATTTCAATCCTATGGTGAGTATACACTTGATTCTTTCAAGGATAGTGTGTTCAACTACCCCCCTGTTGAAATTATCCCTGATCTTATCACTCATTTTGTACTTTGCCTGATCTCCTAACATCCTTATTGATATCTATTTCCCCAAGTGCCTTGTTGTGACTGACTCTTCATGTGTGCTTACATTCCCATTTACACATTAATAGAAATTAATTGGATTGCAAAAAGGGCCTTTGCTCCAAATCCTAAACTCACTCTTCTTCCTTACCCTACACTGGAATCCTGCCTACTCTCTCTATTTCACTGCAAGTTCTCTTTTACATTCAGTAGTCCCAGGTACAAGATCTTAGGCCATTGTCTATGGATTTAGAGGATTCATCTCTTTTATTCACTCTTCTGTTTCTTCATACTTAATTTTAATTTCTGTAATTATTTTTGAATTTTATTCATAATGCTATATTGAGATCTAACACATGTCCAATTATGACTTGTCATAGTTAATATCTTGCATCATTATCTTTACATAGTTTCTCTTTCTTTGAAATATGTTATAGTTCTCATATTTTGTGGTCATCTTTTTTCTGGCATGTTTCCTTTGATGGAGAAATATAGTCTGTCACATATTTTTCTTATAAGATGATATAAAATTCTATCTTAATATTTTTGTTATTCATTATATAAGAAATTAGGGGATTTTGTTATTTCTTTTCATTTTGTATTTCTAGAATACCCACTTCTATTGTTTCAGTGTGATATTCAAAATATGTTTTCTTTCTTTCGGATGACTCCTGTTTCTCTCCTTCCCTTTCCTCCAGGATTTCATCTTGTTTTATCTGTAATGCACAGTTCCTCAGTGTGAGGAGTTTTCTGAAAAAACACTTTGGTGTCCTAGTTATGTGTCTCAAACTTTTCATTCTTTTTAGGGCTTGTACCGACTCTCTGCATTCACTCACTTTTAGAGCTTGCAGGTCCTTTCCAAAATCAGTCTGCAGTTTTAAGTTGGCTTTCTGAGGTTTCCAGTGAGCCGGTGTTCCTCTCTTTTGCTTAAGGAATTATCCTGACCATTAGCTATCTGGTCATTTCCCATGGTATCACCCTGCAGATTTCACAGCACCATGGGTATTGTGGCTGGTGAAAGCTTGTCCTCACATTGCTGTATTTTGTGGTCTATGTTTTTAATAATATTAAACAGTGTGAATACAAATATTTTCTGGTGTAATTATATTATTTGTGTCTTTCTTGCTGCTTAGACAGTGCTTGAGAAAGATTTTCAAATTATACTTTTATTTTCATTTTTGAGAAAGTCCTTGAGTTATTTATTATTCTTCACTATTCTAGCTATTTCATATTATCATTCTCACTTTGTGGAAGAAAAGGTTGGGCTTTAGGGATTAGGCAGTATTTTAAGGTCAAACCGCTAGTAAAAGTTCAGATATAAAATTATCAATTTTTTTCAAGAGTATGAATTCCTGGATATTTTCATCAGCTGCTTTTAAGTCTACTTAAAGCTGACAACCCAAGGGTAAACAGAAAATGAAGAGGTGGAGAATAGGAAGACAGTCTGTGCTAGTTCCATGTTAAGAAAATGGAACCATCATAAATCCTGATGCTTAGCTCATGAGAAAATGAAGGAAAAACAGTGTGTCCAGGGACTTCCAAGTTAAGAGAAAACCATGAACTGAGAGAAGAAGGGTCAACAGGGATCTGTGAAAGAACATTGCAAAACATGGGCAATACTTTGGCTTCTATGAGAGGGCATCAAAGTTCTGCAAGGTGTGCTCAAAAAAATGATAAGGAGAACTCAGAAGTGTAAATTAGGTCTTACAGTCTTGGGCTCTGAATTATTCACTGACACTAAGTCCAAGAGCAAGAGCGTGGAGAATAGGATATATCAAGGGAATGCATGGATCAGTTGAATCTTAACCATAGCTGGAATCCAAGTGGTACACAACGAATAGAGAATCCAGACTGTGAGGCTGGAGAGTAAACCTAGGAGAGGCCAGCCCCTGATGAAGAAATAAGAAAAAGAATGACTCATTGTTTCTGGGAAGAGTGGGTATGGGTGCCTTGGCACCAGGTGGCATAATCCGAAACGAAATAGAAGTGCTACTTTAGTTTCAAACTGGAAAGCACATTCTTTAGAAAGCCATATTATCTTTTATAGTTTTTAGAATCCTGCTTCAAAGGGTCCATAATATACACAGGTGAAGATATTGTGGCAATAATGACTCCATTTCTTTGCTTTTTATAACAGCTATCTTTTAATACAGCCCTGGAGACTTTATGAGTTGGTTTTGTGATGTCTCTTAGAACACTGTAACTTTTGGTATTTTCCCCATTCTTATTCAACAAAGCAAATGCATCAGGGAAAACAAGTGTAAAGGAAAATGCCTGTGACTCACATATTATTTTTATATGCCTGCACATCTGTAAAGATGTTAAAATTCAGGTAGCTCTATTAAAAAAAAACAACTAAGCATACAGCATCATTAAAATATAAATTTTAAAATCTGTAAATTGAGACTGCATTTCATGTCCATCAACCCTGTGGTGTAAATAGAAGTCTTACCTTTCTCTTTAAACTTTGACTGCTTCTTCCACACTTGGTATGATTGACAAAAATTTGCATAAAAACACTGCATAATGTCATGTAGATTAAAAGACAAGATTACTGTCCAGGCTATTACTCAGCAATATTTTTAAAGACCTATTTATTTAAAAGATTTACATTGTTCTGTATTATGAGTCATCTCACCACCTCCAATGAATTAAGTGACTCTGACTTGTGCAGCTTTTCAAAATGTATCTTTATTATGTATATTAAGAAATACAGCATGATGTTTTACTGTATTTTTACATAGTAAAACTATAAGGATAGTCAAACAAATAAACATATTTATAATCTTTTCTAGTTAACCTTTTACTTATGGTAAGAATACCTAAAATCTACTCCCTTAGTAAGTTTTTGGTAAACAATGCAGAATTATTAACTATTGTTCTCATGCTTCACACTAAATCTCTAGACTGATTCCTTCTGTCTTAATGCAAATTTGTACTCTTTGATCTATTTTTCACCCTTTCCATCCTCTTCCTGCTCCAAACAACCACTGTTCAAATCTGTTTCTTTTTATTTGATTTTTCTTTTTTTTAAATGCAAATATGAGAAAGATAATAGAGAATTTGTCTTTTTTGTGTCTGGCTTATCTCACTTAGCTAAAGTCCTCCAGGTTTATCCAGGGTGTTTCAAATGGTAATATCTTCTTTTTTTAGGGCTGAATTATGTTCTATTGCATACATGTATATACAACAATTATCCATTCTTTCATCGATGGAAACTTAGGATGTGTTCATATCTTGAGAATAATTCTACAATGAAAACAGAAATACAGATATCACCACAGAAAAACTGATTTCACTTCCTTTAGTTCTATGTGAAGGGGATGTACAAAGGCATAGGTAGTCAGGGCAAGATGGTGAGTGAGGAAGTTCAGGACAGGACCAGATTAAAGGAGTCTGGAGAGAGTCTTCCAATGAGGTCAACTCTGGATTAAGGAAAGTGCTGTGGACACAAATGGGGGACCCAATTAGCTAGACACTTCTGTACTAGTGCTCCTAAGCAGGAAATCCAATAGAAAAATTAAAATAGATGAGTGGACACAGGGGAGACCAATGAACAATAGTGAGGAGAACATGGAAAGAGGAGAAGATAAGAAAGGAGATTCCAGAGACCATAAAAAGAACAAGCCAAAACTTCCCCACCAGAGTTACAACTCCCCACTTTTCTTCTGAGAAGTCTGTTACAGTCGTTTTTGCAATAAACCTACTGTTTGCTTACTATCTCTGTGTCCTGTTCTTCAATTCTTTGCTGAATGGAAATAACAAACCCAAGACCCATAGATGATAACATACACTCAACAGAGAAGTTGCAGGTCATATGGTGTTCTATTTTTAATTTTTTTTGAAGAACCTCCAAACTATTTTCCATATCAGCTGCTCAAATGTTCCCATTTTTCCACATCCTGGCCAATGCTCAACTCTTTATCTTTTTCATAATCACTCTCCTAACAGGTATAAGGAAATATCTTATTGTGGTTTTCATTTTCATTTTCCTGGTTTAATGATGTTGAGCACCTTTTCATATACCTCTTGGCCATTTGTATATTTGTTTTAGAAAATCATGTCCAACTTCTTTGCCCATTTTTTTTAAAATAAGTTTAATTTTTTTGTTTTTTTTTTTACCAATGAGTTTTAGAAATTTCTTACACAGTTTGGATATTAACCCTACATGGCTTTACAAATATTTACTCCCATTCCAAAGCCTTTTTTTATTTTGTTGACTATTTTCTTGCTGTGCATGAGCTTTTTAGTTTGATATAGTCTCAAAGGTTCACTTTTACTTTTATAGCCTGAGGGGTTTTGTTTGTTTGTATCTAAAAAATAACTACCAGGGGAATGAGGGAAACTTTGGTTATGCTTTCTTCTGGAAGTTTTAGTTTCACATCTTATGTTGAGGTCTTTAATCAGTGGAACAAAACTAGGTATCAGCAAGAACATGGGAAAATTTTAAGTATGTAAAAATTGAACAACACACTCTTGACCAACCTCTAGATCAAAGAGGAAACCAAAGAGAATTTTTTAAAAAAAATAACTAGAGATAAACAAAAATTAATTTGCAAAACTTTTATGAGAAGAGGAAAAAGCAATAACAGAAGAAAAGTTTATAGCAATAAACACTATATTAAAAGAATAAAGATCTCTTAAATAAACATCCAACTTTTACCTCTAGGAACTAGAAAAATAAGGAAAAAAATTCTAACCCAAAGTTAACAGATGGAATCAGGTAATCAAGACAAGAACAGAATTAAATCAAATAGAAAACGTATAGAAAAAAAAAAACTAGACTAAAATTTGGTCATTTAAATAAACAAATAATATTGATAAAAGTTTAACTAGATTAACAAAATAGGGTGAAGACTCAGGTGATAAAATAAGAAATTAAAGAAGAGACCTTATAGAGAACATCTTATAAATAAAAACGATAATTATGAACAGTATGCCAAAAAATGAATATTCTGGAAGAAACAGATAAATTTTTAGAAGCACATACCTTTTAAGAATGGATCAAGAATAAATTGAAAGCCTGGACAGACAAATAAAAATAAAGAGATTAAAGTGGTAATAATAAAAAAAAATCTCCCAGGACCATATGACTTTGCAGCTGAATCCTACCAAACACTTAAAGAAGAATCAGTATCATTTTCTTTACAAAGTCTTCCAAATAACAGAAGATCAGGGAAGACTTCCAAATTCATTTTATGTTGCCAGCACCACCCTGATACCAGCATCTCAGGCGTGGATGTAGAAGTGGCTTCCTGAAAGTTCCCAAAATCACACTCTGAGGAGCACTGCTCTTGACGAGGGAGATTACAAAGATGGTGAAGATGCTGTATTTACTATTATTGAGTTCTCAGATTTGTGTGTGCAAACTTGGCCACTGTAAGCAGCTTCAAACAAAATAAATAACTTGACATATGTTATGAATCTTTTTTTTTCTTGCATAATGCTTCTTTATCTAAAATCTCTATGACAGCATTGACTGGGTCCTAATCAGCTCTGCATCTCTCAATGCACCTGACATTTAATATATTTTTATTAAAATAATTATCTGTTAGTAAGACAGCACAAAAATACCTGAACATTTCTTATCATTATGAAGATACTATAAATAAGCAATGCAATAACTCATAGATGATCATAAAAGTTTATTTAACTAAATTCCACTTCGAAAGGCCATGTAGGAAATAGAAGTTCTAAATTCACACCTGCAGGGTGGTGAGGGCATCACTGTATTTTCACACTTGGATCAGAGGCCTGCAGAGCTTATAACTCTGACCTTGCCTTTCTCTCCCAGCCTTGGGAGTTGGACTTCGAGGACATCACCTGCTTCCTGGAGCCTCCTCCAGGAGGATCATGGGAACTCTCAGCCTCCTTTATCATGTCCAAAGAAGAAAGGTGGTCCCAGAGCATCAGGGACACCCTATCACCTGCATGCTGTACCTGTGATACTCCCGACACCACCAGCTGTGCAGCAGGGTTTCCACCTCCTTCCTGCAGCACCTCATGCTCTTTCCAAACAGTGACACATGCCCTTCCAAATGCATCCAGTGATTACAGCCCTCTTCCTGGCCAGTGTCTGTGATTTAGGATGATTCCTCTACTTGAATCAAACTCCATCCTCCACCCTGCATGTCCGCAGCTTTCTCAGAGTCCCCAGTGTGGGGGCTTCTCTGTGGCCATGAAGAGTGCTGGGCTTCATGTGCCAGGTTGTGCCCATGGCATTTTGTGCATGCTTTTGATATCCCAGTTTCTTCTGCTTTGTATTCTAGCGTCTTGAAAACCCAACTTGTCATCCAGGACAGAGTACGGTGCCAAGGACAAGGATGAGGGCCCTGGGTCATGGCCAAGGGTTTCAGCACCCACCAGGCACTGTGCAGGCTCTGAGGAAGCATTCTTGGATTATCCTCATCTTGGTACATGGGCTACCTGGACAGCAAAGGTACCATGTGTTTCCATTGGATTTAGGACTCACTCAACAGTGTCCTCAGGTCATAAACTGAAAGGAAAAGAGGAAAGTTCTCCTTCCCGCTATTCAGTGGAGACCCATACATTAAAAACTCACTAAAACTAGCAGTCAGGCTGCACTGCAATTCTGCAGGAACTTTCTAGCTATCATCAGCCTAAGGAAGTTACTAAAGGACACTGAGAGCTGATCTTTTTCACTCAATGTGAATGTCACAAATCCTATGTGACCCTCACAGGACCACTGCTCTACTCCCTGCTCAGTGAGGTTATTTTTCTTGAGACTCCAATGATGTGAACTACCATCTCTCTGGTTGGCTTTCTTAGCCTCCATCTGTAGTTGGGAACTCATTTTTTTTTCCTCAGAAGAAGCCTGCTTTTGCATTCATGAATGCTACTTTTTCCTGAGGTGAAACATTGGCAAGATAAGATGTATTCATTTTCCCCAAATGAAATGACTCATTTTGGATCACTTTGCAAACAGAGGACTTTGCTTATTGTTCCTGGGGACACTGCATCTTCTTTTGATTTCATTCAGAGGGAGTTTTTGGAAGCCCCTGAATTTGAATCCTCTAAGGGGGATCCCAGGAGGATAAAGGTTTGCAGAGTTTGGATTTTGAAAAGAATGGAGACAAGCAGGGAGGCTGGGAAAGAGCACTGAGATGGTATTTTAAAGACCAGCCCCTTCTGCAAGTGAAAGAACACACTTTCCCCTGGATTTCTTTCAAATCTTTGAAATGAATTCAGTTACATCCACTAACAGGAATAAATAATACTTAATAAGTGTTGTCTCTGGGTCAGGTCCCACCTCATCTAAGCAATCAACATGCACCTTCAAGAGAGTGATAATTGCTTTTTTCCTTTAGATCTGTGACATTGAGGCTGATAAATGACAAATGACTTTCCTCAGACAATACAACTTTCCAGTGCAGAGTGGGGATGTTTCATAAGAAAGCCTTTGCAATGCACATATTTTGTGTTACTTGTTGAAAAATGCAGATTCCTGGCCCTCATGCTACTCACTCAGTAGTTCCTATATGGGGCCCAGGAATCTGCATTTTCAACAAGGTTCTGTATGATTCTAACAGGAAGCCTAAATATACACCCTCTTGAGGAAGGGAACTTCTCCAAAAAGGCCAGTGTCCACGTAGGAGTTGTGTACCTCATAACTGTCAGCAGATGGGTGTGTGCAAGTTTTGCTTGTGACACTTTGAAAAGTAATAAAGGAAGCAGTTTCAAGCAGCTTGTCCCCTATCTGGGACTCTGATCAGTGACTAGCATTTGCCAGCAACTGGCTCAGGGTTGGGAACAGAGTTTAGGGCACAAAAGTTGCTGGTGTTGGGGGCAAGAAGGCTGCTCCTACAAAGGGGGGACCCAGTTACTAATGTGTCATCATTGGAACCCAGACATGTCCATAAAAAAAATTGGAAAGAATTTTGTGAACATCCTCATTCCACACTGAGGCAAGACAGCTTTTCTAGTTAATTTGACTTTCCCCCCCTAACCCAACTAAGAACATACGCTTCATTTTGTTTGCAAGAAAGTCTGAAAGTATTCAATGTGGCAGATGATGCCTGCAGTGTTTGCCTTGCCCAGTAAACAGAGTTGGTCTCTCAGTCCCAGCATGGATTGAAAAAGCTCATCAAAGAGAGGAGCTGGGCCTTTACTTGTACCCCTGTTCCAGGGTGTCTGACTGAGGACAGAGCTGGTGGCCTCATATTGTACAATGTGTTCTTCTTTAATGACCATTTAAAATATCCATAATGACTCTACATAGTACCCATACATAGTAAATTATTGGTTTTCTTTTCTATAGATTTTAATATTTCTCTATTAAGTACTTTTACCAACTCCTGGCTTACATTTAAGGTCTAATGTTTCTATTTTATTTCCTACTAGTTCAAAAATAATCCCCTCTTTGCCTGGATTCCAACTTCTGCACCTCTAACCATCTCTCATATCCAATGGGCAAAGCCACAATCCAACTGTGAGACTCTGGGATGCTGACCCTTGATAGTTATCCTTGATAGTTTCATTTTCCTATGATTCAGGCAGTTTGGCAGCAGTGAGAAGAAAGCAAGAGGATGTTCTCACTGATCACATTTTCACATTTCTTGTTGGCTTATGGAAAATGTTATATACAGCAGGAGGGCAGAGTTGACATCAGGATATTTGGAGCCTAGGCTGACAAAATTTTGTGACTTCTTTTAAGAAAAATAATCCAAAAGTACCACTTATTAGGATAAGAAATCTGGAGGTTTTGTTTTGATATGGATTCAGCACAGTCTTCAGCCCTTGGGTCTTCTTGATGAAAGTCCTAGAAGGGAGATTTTAATGTAAAGCAATGAGGAACATGTATTCACTAAAAATTTTCTTAGGGTATGCTTGGCCAGATGGTAGTACACCAAGTAAAATCTGAAGTGAACACACATAATCATTGGGCCAATATATAATGTCAAAGAAGAAAATGTGTGGCTGAGAGAGACGGTGGAAGGTAATGAATGGAGAAAGAAGAAATGAAGGGGCACAGCAGATAGTTCGAGTGTTGCCACTGGTGGCAGAGTGGTCAAAATCGTCTTCAGCTGGTGTGTATGTGTGTGTGTGTGTGTGTGTGTGTGTGTGTGTGTGTGTGTGTGTGTGTGTATATATATATTATACATATTTGTACCAGGGATTGAACCCAGGGGCACTTAAGCACTCAGCCATACCCTAGTCCCAAAATTCTGGCTCTATCTGCTGGGTCTCTGGGTTAGAAAAACCCAGAATAAACTTGACAGAAAAAGTGGCAGAAAGAAAACTAGATGCCATCTGAAATCCTTTGGCCCATTGCAATTTTGAGATGCTCATTTTTTAATTGCATAGCAAAATTTTTAAATCTACAATGATGTCAACACCTACAACTAAGTTCCAGAGTACAGTGCAATCCTTTCCTGATACCTCTTGCTCTGCCTCTAGGATGTAGATGCCATTAAAGAAACATTAGGAACATCAGGTTTCTTTGGAGCCATGCCCTTAATACCTCTTCCAAGTACTAGCCACGCCTGACTCCACTTAGCTTCTGAGATCAGAGAAAACTGGGTACATTCAGGGTTGTAAGCCTATAAATATACACTTAATACTTCTGAGAATCTTTCGTCCAGACAAAAAGATAGAGTTGCATCACCTTAATCCTTCCAGAGGTTATTAACAAAGGCTGTGACAAGAATATCATGGACTTCCTTCGCCCTGAAGCTACATCTTATTGGCAATGTTCAGAATTTGGACTTCGTTCAAAAACTTTGCTTTAGTGACTACATATTTTTTATAAAATTTTTAGTTGTAGATAGACACAGTAGCTTTATTTATTTTTATGTGGTGCTGAGGATTGAACCCATGCCTCACATGTGCCAAGCAAGCACTCTGCCACTGAGCCACAACCCTAGGTGTGACTACATATTTAAATGATTAAAAATATTTATTTTTTAATTTTGTAAATTTTGGAATGTACTGGCTATATATATATTCCCTATAGATTTGCAAATCTTTCTCCTGAGCTCATTTTTTTCTAATAATAACTTGACAATTCACCTAATAGCTATCAGCTCACATTTTCTACTTTATTTCTACAAATACTCAACTGAATGTTCAAGTTTTATTAAGAATATTTTCTATCTTCCACATTAACCCTAATAAGTGGCAGACTTACCAAATATTTGGCCACTACATATTATGAGTTGCCTAACTTCCTCTAAATGCCTTCTCCCCTATCTGTCCTCAGTCCCAATGACCAGATTTTAGACACCTCTTAGATAGTACTCCCTTTTTAGTACCCATTTTTCTATCAGTCAATTATTGTAGAATATTACCATATGATGCAATATCTCAAAATTTCCAGTTTATAAGAAGGACTTATTCTTATATTGCATATTAGCTGAAGTTTGGGTTATCTAAATTGGTTCAGCTCCTGGCTGCAGGTATGACTCATGTATATTTACACCAAGGTCCAAGCTAAAGGAACAGTAGCTACCCATGATATGTACTGTTAATGGCAGATCACTGGCATATAAAAGAACAAACTTCTATTTTTATGTATTTATTAATTTTTGTTTTCTTTTGTTTTTGCACTCACTTGGTATTGAACCCAGGGGCACTTTATGGCTGAACTAAATCCCCAGCCATTGCTTGTGTATGTGTGTGTGTGTGTGGGGGGGGGGAGAGACAGGTTCTTAATAAGTTGCCTAGGGTCTTGATAAGTAGCTAAGGCTTGTCTCAAACTTGAGATTCTCTCAAGTTGCTAGGATTATAGGCATGTGCCATCATGCCTGACCAGTTTAAACTGTTGCTAAAGCCCAAAAAGTATATACCCACCTTAAAGCCATATAAGAGTGTTAATGTTACTATTCTTCTTCAGGGAGAAGAATAACACATTAGACGCATTGATTTAATATATCCCAGCATCCAACACATACAGGACCAATAATAAAACATTGAACAGCTACTCCTGATCTAACCAACCAGAGAACAGTTCTTTCTTGAACTGAGTGTAGGGAGAGGAGAAGAGTTAGTCTACAGAAAGAGAAAAATAAAGCAGAATAAACCCATACTGCAGAAATGTGAGATGCACAGGGGTCTTCTAGATTCCTATTACTTTCCCTTTTCAACTCTCAGTTATTTCCTGAGACTTATAAGCTGTCTTCTGCCTCTTTTAGACTCCTCTTATCCTTTAAATATATTTATTCTAAACTTAGTTCAATTGTTTTTTATATCATTTAAACTAAATTTTACCAATGGCTACAGAAGGATGTTACTTAGATCAAAATCCTATATTGGATCACCACTGGATATACCCCAGCCCCAGCCAGTGTAAAATGGCTAGACTGTCCCTAAGAAAGGGAGCTTGGAAGCTCTAGAAGAGGTTTCCCTGGGAGATCTGGCCTTCAAGACAGATTTATATATTCATCACATTAGTAAGTGCTGCCAAGGTCAGTGGAAATCATCCCAAAATTGAGATAACTCAGAATACTCCAATGTTTCACAAACAATGCAATGTGTATATACTCTCCTGTTACAGTATAAAGACTATCAAAGCATCCATTGAGTGTCTTCTTTCTGGCCCCAGGGAAAGTACTTTAACTACATAATTATTGCCTTTTAAAATGAATATATGGAAAAATAAAAGTTAAACAAGTTGGCTTTATAGATGGAAATCTTTGCAGATAGAAATGGTCATATGTACAGTACTGTTTGGGGTGAAATTATTTTATCTATGGGCATAGGATGGTTTAACTGGTTGACAAGTTGGATAGTCATGTCTTTGGAGCTAGTACTGGTAGGCATGGTACAGCAGCTACCTCCTGCAAAGAGGCAAACAGTAGCTCTTAGTCAGAGCTACACTGGTGACAAAAATAGGCATGCTCCAGATTTCTTTACTTTTCTTTCTTTTTTTCCCTTTTTCTTTATTTTTTAATTTAATTTAATTTTTTATTTATTTTTTTGGTATCAGGGAATGAATCCAGGGCACTTAACCACTGAGCCACATCCCTAGCTCTTTTTGTTTTATTTAGAGACAGGGTCTCATTAAGTTGCTTAGGGCCACACTAAGTTTCTGAGGCTGGCTTTGGGTTCACAAACTTCCTGCCTCAGCCTCCCATGTCTCTGGGGTTATAGGTATAACCACACCCACCACACCCAGATCCAGATTTCTATAGTCTCCACAGTTTGACTATAGAGTTTCCCAGAATGCATCCAGATATTAAATCTAATCATTTGAAAAAAAAATGGGATAGCACAAGTCTTCTCCCCTTTTAAGTTGGCAGTGTTAGTAACTTCAGGAAGATTTTGGTTGAAATAAGTCTACATAATTTTTTTTAACCAGTGACCTGACATTAAGCCAGTTAACCTCATGAACACTTGTGTGCATGGTAGAGATAATAATGCCTATCACACATAGCTGTTGTATTATAAGAAGATGACAGGTGCAGAGTGCTCTGTCCTTTGTCTGAGAAATAGTAAGATTTGCTTTTATCTCTCTTGCTATTTTATCTGATCAAGCCTTGTTGCAGTAAAATTGCATGTATATGCTATGTACAATAGACTTTTTAGGAAAAAATAAAGGAATTATCTCTCAACACTTAAATATATTTTGATAGTTGCTTCTGTCTTGACCAAGTGTTAACTGGACTATAGAAGTTGTCCCCCCCTCTCCAGGGCTTCCTGGCTTCTGTGCTATGTCTTCAGAGACTATTAGAATCAGAAGAAAACTTAGACTTATTCATTCTACAGATGAAGAAACAGACTCCTAAGAAGATGAGGTAATAGATTAATCTGCTCTGTCATGATGATCCTGATATGAGACTATTCCATCTCTTCCAACCTAAGGTCTAAAAATAAAGTCATAAGTTTCTATGGTTAACTTCCTATGAATGTTTTAGACAAAACTACAACAGAAATAAATTATATTAATAATGAAATAGAACAAGATCTATTTTTCCCCACTTATTCTTAGCTCCAGATTAAGTATGTATACACTAAGTCTGAAGTTTCAGAAGCACAAGTAACTGTAGGTTACTTTACACTATTTCAGAAAATAGTGTAAACTAACTGGTGCATAGAGTTTAGTTTACACTATGTTTAGTTTACACATATCGCCAAATCAATAGGTTTCTTTGAAGAGTTCACTGCAGGGTCCAATAAGGGTTCTACCAGAACACCCGTGAAGCTTAAGATCCAGGAACACTCAGCAGGGAACCAACAGTATGACCTAGAAACACACTTAAATAAAACACACAGCAGTGAACAAAGAAGACCACCTGCATCAATGAGACCTGGTGTTTGTTCAAAAACTGCATGAAAGAAAAAAGAAAGAGGAAAAAAAAACCCCATGGCTTTAGTTAGCCCCCAGGGTTCCATGACAGGCTGCTTGAAGTAGCAAGGCCTGCTAAGTCCTAATGCAGGTTGGAGTTCAGCATTAGGACCAAAATACAAAAGAGCAGTTGGTAGAATGTGCCTGGTGGCTAGGAGCACACAGGTGGAGAAACATGGCTTAGAGGCACAGAGTGGCTGTTTTCAAACTTGAGGCATCTTTAGAACAATGTTTTCTGCCATGCATAGGGCAGCCCAGAGAATGGCTGAACATGATATGGTTTGATGACAATGACCGCCAGAAACATCAAAACCATAGCGCCTTGTGAGCAGAAAGCCAACGAGTACAGTGGAGAGAAGAGGTCATGGGGTTCAGGGGCAAAGGAGGGTTTCACACAGGCAGCAGGGTGGTGTCCATTCACCCAGGCTCCGAAAAGCCAAGCCGGGCTCTACACTTCCTCTTTGGCCATCTTTCATTAGGTCATTGGGTCCTGATTTGGACTGTCCAGTCACAGTTGTTGTTATCATGCTTTTCTAAAATCTTAATGCAAAGTCCAAAGTTTTCCAACAATTGTGACCATGAGGCCTCATTTCTCAGGTTGTATTTTTAGCCAACTGTACCACTGTATGTGAAAGGATATTACCAATCCAGACTTAGTACAATGGCTACTTTTATGTTTCTGTTGACATAATTTCAAACTTCAAAGTGTTACTAAAAAATACCACCAAATACTATTTATTCCTTCATAGTTTTACAAATATCCATGTCCTTCCACCCCAGCAATAACTCTGAAATCGATTTCTCAAAATTATTTACATTGTTCCTTTTTTACATGGACACCTGCAAACACTGGATTTTAAATTTATGAATTCCCATTTATTCATCTCTCTCAAAGACTCAGCTTCAGAGAGTTAAGGATCTTGGCTTGTCTCTCATAGGAAGTCTCCTTCCTTTTCTCATCCAGTCTGCACCTCCACAGGAGTATTTCCATTGTATCACAGTTAGTAACAGTCCTTTCTTCATGGAAAAGCTACTTGCTACATACCCTGCACCCACACTGAGGTAAAGACCAGTGTACAATAGAGGGAAAAGGACTAGGTCCTGCCCTCGGGTAGCCTGCCCTCAAGAGGAAAAAGATGCCCCTGCATGCATACCTACAGAGTTCTGTGCTTTTGCCACAGTCCGGCTGCAACAAAATAACCGGGGGGTGACGAATGACTTGTGTATCTTGATACAGCAGGAGTGGAAGCCATTTATTGTAGAATAAGAGCGGTATTTCTACATTTTACACAGCTTATCTAATTAGCATAAGATAGATACAGCAGTCAACCAATAAGGAATCTCCACACTTAATGGCTCGCTTTTGTTACTTCACAAACCACTCCCTCTGGCATTTTGCCAGGCACCATCCAGACTTGTTACAGACTCTAACATTTTTTTGGCAAAATACCAGGTGCCATCCTGACTTGTTTACAGACCTTAACATGCTTTGAGGGAACATGAAGGTCACTGTGAGCGCTTGTGATAGGAGAGCTGGTCTGGCATGGGAGTGAGGTGATGAGAGATCTTTACTCTGAAGCCACACTACAAAAAGTGGTGGGGTGTACTTAGGAAAGAGGCTGGAATAGGCCTGTGCAGTAAAAGCCAAGCTATTTCATGTGGAGGGCTCTGCAGCATTGAAGTGTGTGGCACACCTCAGCAGCTCAGATGGCCAGTGTGGACAGGCCACAGGGAAGATGGCCAAAGGTGAGACTTAGGAGATTTGCAGCACCAGATAAGATAGGGTGTGGTGAGTGGTGTTCAGGATTTTGAATTTCATTTCAAGTACTAAGATAGATAGTCATTAGACTGGGGGTTGGAGGGGAGATTTCACAGGAGATTAATATTGTAAAGGACTCAAAATGATGACATTAAATGTGTCTGAGATGGAGGAGGTCTGGATTCCACTTACACTTTCCTGCTTTTTGGTGTTCTAAAAATATATTCCTGCCAGGTGCAGTGGAGCACACTTGTAATCACAGTGGTTCGGGAGACTGAGACAGGAGGACCATAAGTTTAACACCTGCCTTGGCAACTTAGCATGGCCCTGAGCAACTTAGTGAGACCCTGTCTCAAATTAAGAAACAAAAGAGTTGAGAATGTGTCTCAGTGATAAAGTGCCGCTGGGATAAATCTCTGGTACAAAAATAGAGAAAGAAAGAAAGAAAGAAAGAAAGAAAGAAAGAAAGAAAGAAAGAAAGAAAGAAAGAAAGAGACAGAGAGAAAAGAAAGGAGGGAGAGGAAGGGAGGGAGGAAAAGGGGGAGAAAAGAAGGAAGGAAGAGAAAGAAAGGAAGAAAGAAAGAGAAAGAGAGAGAGAGAGAGAAAGTTTTCTTTGAACATCTTTCCTATTCCTAGGTTTTTACTTTTTTTTTTTCATGTGTGTGTATGTGTATGTGTGTGTGTGTGTTTAATCTCTAAAAATTATTCAGATGTTTTTATCTGTGCAGCACCAATCTGGAAAATGTTCTCAACTGCCCAGACAGGTCGGGTACAGACAAATCTGGTGCTTTATTATCTCTGTGGATGATAGAACCTTCTGGAGTGCTACCTGCCAGCCTCTTATCATTTGCAGACATTCAGTATTTGAAGAATTCAGAGCTCCCAAACTGATGGACAAGGGGATGTCTGCTGGGGTGGGGATGAGGAGTGATGTGGTTATCAGTGGGAAAAGCCATAAATATAATTTGACGTTTTAGAAGAGATTGGGATGACATTATCTTCCTCACCCAGGTTCCCCAATCCTTCCAGCACTAATGTTCAAATTTGCCATGCAGGTTAATCTAGATAGAAGTACATTTTAAATTTTTTTATTTTGTTTTTCTTTTTAAAATTAATTAATTAATTTTAATTGGTATATATGACAGCAGAATGCATTTTGATTCATTGTACATAATTACAACACAACTTTTCATTTCAGTGGTTGTAGCGTCATACCATACCTGCAGTCATACATGTACCTAGAGTAATGATGTCCATCTCATTCTACCATAAAGAGATAGAGATTCTACAAAAGAATCTAATGGAAATATTCAACATGAAGGAATCAATCAATCAAATTAAAAATTAAATGAAAAGTATCACCACTAGATTAGATCACTTTGAGGACAAATTTTCAGGCCTTGAAGACAAAGTATAAAATCTTGAAAATAACATTGACCATAGAGAAAAGAGGTTAAGGGATTATGAACAGAATATTCAAGAAATATGGGATAACATTAAAAGCCAAGAAACTTAAGATTCATTTGGAATAGATGAAGTCTCTAAGACAGAAACTAAAGGAATGCACAATCTTTTCAATGAAAAAATATCAGAAAAATTTTCAAACCTTAAGAATGAAATAGAAATTAACAGGAGACATATACAACTCCAAATATAAAAAAATAACAACAGATTTACTCCAATATACATTATAATCAAAATGCCTAACATTTTTTAAATGGTTTAATATCAATCTGAAGTTAACAACCTGAAACTTAACCAGATCCATAGAATTTACTAAAATAACACCTTGAGGTTTATTGCACACAGAAAGTACAAGAAATAAGGCAGGAAATTTGCTGTTGATTCTTGACTACTACTGTCTCCTAAGATACTTTCTGAGGGACATGCCTTGGTTTTATTTTTCCTCAGCTCATCCTTTTAGTATTCCTGTCACAATCTGCTTCCTTTGCGTCCTCCCCTCCAGCCCAAATAAAACAAAGCAAAACAAAAAAATAAATAAATAAATAAAATAAAATCCCACTCCTTTTCTCCTGTCAATTTCATTTTCTTTCTTGCTTTAGGAAAGAAACAAAATCAAAAACAAAAGCAAACAAATAAACAAACAAAAAAAATCCTATACTTTGTCTTCAAGTCTTATTGATCAAGAGACATAAAACTGAGTAAAGGAAAATTTCCCCAGAATTGAACACATTAATATAGTATCCCAAACTCCTTAACAGTCAGCTCCACAATATGTGGAATGGAATCCCTGGAGAAGTAGTATGAGGGCAATCATCTGAATTATTTAAAACCCAAATGGACAAAGCCGTGGAGGACATGCTACCAGGAATGTCACAATTTGAGCCAAATAGGAAAGAAGAAAATAAACATAAATGACATATTTTATGTCCTCAGCTCAATTTGTCTCTAGGCTGAAATCTCTGATTTCTGCTGGCATCAGCTGCATCATAGAAGAAAAGGACTCCTCTTTCAATTATCAAGAATCAGACTGGACTTACAGGCAAAAACCTGTAGCTGGATTCTAGGACACAAGTTCTATTTCGAGGCCTGTTCCTGATTCTACAGCAATCCCAACCAAATTATAGGGGAAGAGGTCGGCATGTAACATTTCATGAAAATGCCTTTCCTAATACATCACTTCTTGTAATTCCAAGGTCATGTCATGTCTATCCACAAATGAGTAATTCTTTCTTCCAACAAGAAAGTACCTATTTTCTGACTGTAAAATAGTATTGTAACTACTCTGAAATATATAAATATTATATATATATGTGTGTATATATATATATATATTATATATATATATATACATATATATATATATATATATTTGTTTATTCATTTTTTAATACATACCAGCATAGGAATCTGACTCCAAGACAAAATCCTACATATGGTCCTTCAGGCCTGACCATAGGCAAAATCAAGCCTTTGCCTGACAAGCTTCAGGAAGAAAACCTGTCCTCCTGAGCTATACTTGGTGAAGTCTGTGTCCTTTAGGCAGTCGGGAACACTGGCCCTGGCTACTCCACTCTAAGAACTTCCCAGATGCTTCTGCCAAGACCTCCAGAGCCAGGGCTTTACTGAGGCACTTTTCTCCACTCTGACTTGATATTTTCCCAATTCTTTTGGAGAAAAATTAACCCCTGTACACTTTGGTAACATGATAAATTAGTGCAGTTCTTTTGGAAAAGAGTATGGAAGTTCCTCAGAAAACTAAAGATGAAATGACGGCATGATTCAGAAATTAAAGGAATTGAAATCAGTGTGTGGAAAAAATATCTGCATCTCCATATACAACACAGCATTATTTACAATATTCAAGACATGGAATCAACTAAAGCACCCATGAAGGATGGAATGGGTTTTTTAAATGTGGGATGTATACATAATGGAATACTATTCTGCCGTCACAAAGCAGCAACTTCTGTCATTTACAACAACGTGGAGGAATCTATAGGATATTTGACTAACTGAAACAAGCAAGGCACAGAGGAAAAACATCATATGATCTTATCTATATAGGGAAATTTTAAAAGTCCTACTCCTAGAAGTGGAAAGTAGCTGGAGGTTCCCAGAGGCTGGAGTAGGTATGAGGGCCGGACAGGTAAGAGGAAATGTTAAGTAAAGGGTACAAAGTTGCAGTTATATAGCAGAAATAAACTTCTGGTGATTTATTGCACAGCATGACAATCATTAATAATAATAGTTATTTAATTATTAAAATAATTATTCTCAGCACAATGATATAAGTATTTAATGTGATGGAAAAGTTGAATAGCCTTATTTGATTATTCCACAATTATACATTCATTAAACCATTACATTGTATACCATAAACATTTAAATCATTATTTGTCAACTAAAACTAAAACAACATCTCTCCAATTCCCATCTCTTTCCCACTCCCTGGGTCTACACAGAGGCAGAAGCCTTTCCTCCAGGGCTCCTCAGTAGTGCGATGGTTCCCACACCTGCCCTGCCTGTCATCTCATGCTAGTTTTGCCATTTGGGGAAAGAGGGGAGTAGCAGATTTTGCTTTTGCTTCTTGCTTATCCCAGTCAGAAGCCAGGCTTGATTGCTGAATTTCAGTTTTTGTCACTCTCCCTGCACGCAGCAACTTGACACCCACTATATATTTTCTATATATATTAATATATATATATTTTTTCTATATATATTAATATATAATATATATTTTCTATATATATTAATATATATAAATATATATAAATATATATATATATTATATATATATAGAAAATATAGACCAATTAAAATTAATTTGTTATAGAAAAATTTTTTTAACCCAACAAATTTTAAATAAACATGTCAAGGCATGGAGATAGATCAACTGTCCTATCACTTTGTCCTCTGGGCCTAAAGGAAAGAAAAGTGGCTTTCTATGACAAAAGTGAAAGTGAGATACACATAGCCCTCACACTTCTTTGGTTTTTCAGTTAAAAGTCACTGTGTTCCAATAATGCTTCAGTACCATGGCCATACCTGTGGCCTGAGGAGACCCTGGGATAGAACAATGTCCTCCTAAGAATGCCTACAGTCTAATTCTGAACCTCCCCAATATGATTAAGGACCTGAAGATGGGAGTTTCTCCTGAATGACTGAGGTAGGCCTAATGTAATCACAAGGGTTTTTAAAAAATGGAAGGAAGAAGAAGAGGAGGGACACAGTGTATTTTGAAGAAGGAAGAAACCAATTATTTAGTTTTGAAGTTAGAAGGAGGGGCCAAGGAATTCTGAGGGCCTCTAGGAACTGGAAAGGGCAAGAAGAAAGACCCAGATCTAGAGCTTCAGAAAGGAGGCGGCTACTCTAACTTCAGGATTTAAGCCCGCTGACAGGAGTCAGATATTTACCGACAATGATGTAGACCATCAATTGATGTATTAAGCCAACACATTTGTGGTGTTTGCAGCAGCCTTGCTAATGTAACAATGTTTTCACGTGTCCTTCCATTGGATCCTCCAAACAGCTTCATGAGATTAATATTATTATTATTATTGTTATTGAAAAATTATTTCCCCTTTCTGAACTTTAGATTGTCCATTTTAGCTGAAGCTCAGAAAGGGTAAATAATTTGTTGATGTTCCTCAGCTCTTAAGAGGCAGAGTTAGAACTCCAATATAAATGGGACTCAGAGCCATGTATTGTTCCTGTTACATCATCTGGCCTTTTCAAGTCTTTTTGAGACCTCAGGTTTCACAAAATTCCAATGAGTTTGTTTGCTAAATACCCAGTGTTTCTCACCCTAGTATTCTACATATGCCTGGGGTTGCAGACTGAATGATTATTCATATCCATCCTCCAATTCACATGTTCAAACCCAATCCCCAATATGGTGATATTTGGAGAGAGGGCCTTTGGGAGGTAATTAGGCCATGAGACTAGAGCCCTCTTGAATGAGATTATCATTCTTATAAAAGGGACCCCAGAGAATTTGCTTCTATTCTGCCATGAGGACACTACCAGAAAATGAACATCTAAGAATCAGGAGGTAGATCCTCTACAGGCAATAAGTCTGCAAGGACCTTGACTTTGTACTTCCCAGCCTCCAGAATTGTAACTCTATTCTTAAGAAGCCACCCAGAATGGACTAAGATACCTGACCAGATAGCTAAACAAAATAACCATGTTTCAATCACTACCCCAGACACAACAGCTTCTTGTCTATTTTCAGGTCATTTGCATGCACAAGAAAACTCTCTCTCAGGGAAATTACTTTGGGTATATGCTCCTGGGATGAAGAAATGAACCCTGAACCTAGTCATCACTGTGATCTCTATGCAGAACTCTGTGTTCCCTGGCTATTTTATAACTCAGCCTCCATCAGCTAGGCCAGCGCATTTACAGACCTTTCCATGGGCTTTGTGAAGGTAGCATCTGGGTGTAGCAAAACTTAAAATTAACAAAAAGTCCTAAAAATGTTTATTGTCCTACTGTTCAGAGCAAGAGATTGCTGTCTCCTGCAGCTAAGTGGTCCCTTTTACAAATTGGAAATAATCACCAAAACCTCAAACTCTGTTCTAAAGAATGACAACTGTAGTGAATATTCTGAACATCATGAGTAGTGCTTAGAGCAAAATGCACCTATTAAAATAGTTAACCATCCCTCTACTCAGTCACCCTTAAATAATGAACTACTCCACATTCAGTCCTCTTTTATCCCCAAAAGGAAGGATTCTCATCATCTGCCTGCATAAAATCTGTATCTGAAATACAGATTCTATATCTTTTTTTCCATTTAAATAATCCCCATATTATTGTGTCGTGCCTTCTGATTCTTAGAAAATATTTCTTCAAAAATTTAAGCAAAAATAATTTCTCCTCTCAATTTTTGCTTTTTTGGTTTCCTGAGAAAAGACTTCTCTTCATAGGAAAAAGCCTTCTGAGCAGACAGCCTACAGAGCTGAAGGCCAGATGCGAGAGGTGAAAGGAGGCATCAGGCACCAGTCCTTGGATTCTCCGGGGTTGCCAAGAAGTGAAGTTTTGGGAGTTGCTCCAGTTGCTTGGATCTACTGTGAATAGTGATCCAGTGATAGAAATAAGTATAACAGTAACATTGAGATAGCAAGAATGAAATAACTGTACATATTTATTGCAATGCATCCATTGGTAAGGGTCATAAAAATATTTAATTCATAGTCTCACTTAGTCATCTCATAAACCCCAACATTCAATATTAACATTCTCTTATTTTCAGATAAGAACATTGAACATTTTAGAAATTAACTATGTATCTCAGGAACAGATGCACAGAGAGCTGAGTTTGATTCACAATCAAGTGTTTTTCTACTGCTGCTGGGAAGAGTTAGGATGTGTGACTGCCTTTCATTGCTGGTGACTTCTTTGAGTTATCCATATCTGATTCCATCCCACTCGATCACCACTGTGGTGATGCATAAGGACTGGGCTATTGGAAAGTGGATGGAGATTCATGGACAAAATGGAGAAGCCCAATCAAAAGGCCAGGTAGATAGCAAAGCTGAGTTATCAGTATAACAGTTTTGGACAAAGAGGAAGATTCTGGATTCAAAGCTAATAGTATAAAAATCTGGATTTGAAGCTACTAATATAAAAATAAGCCCAACTAGTAAAGAGCTGAGGTTGAGGAAAAAATCTAAATATCTGGATAAGTTCCTCAAGCTGACTGGCACCAGCAATGGTGTCTAGTTAGAGTGAACAGTGTCTGTAGGACTTAAGAAGACCCACTGGAATGGAAGTGAGACTGTTTCTATCTACTAGGGACAGTGCAGCTCTGGTGTCATGCAGGAAAACTTGGGTGATATGGAGAAAGAGATTCTTTAAAATTATTATTTTCATGGACACAAACAAAGTGTTTTTCAAGGAAAAATAAGCTTCAAGTTATATGTTCAATAACTTCATGTTTAGGATGAGACTAAGCATGAATAGGCAGATAGAAGATAGAGATGATTGATGATGGACAGATGATAGATGGGTAGATAGGGACAGATAGGTGATAGATAAATGGATGGATAGATGGATGGAGAGCTGAAAGAATTTAATGTGGATTAAAGCAATGACAACAAGTAAATAAAATAAGTAGTAAAGATAAGGCTAGTTGGATAAGGTAAAAAATATTGAGCTCTTATGATAATATTGCTTAAAGCAAGGAAAATCCTTTAGTAAGTAATATAATTGCAACATTCCCAACCAAGAAATTCAGATCACTAAACTTTTAATTGAAAAATATTTCTCATGATTCCATTTAAGCTCACGAACATGCTGATTTCTTTATTCTTGGCAAAACATGAAAAAGATAAAATGCCAACTACCTGTCCTCAAAACACATCTGTAGTGAGGGAAAGAGAAAACACATAAAAAAATTGGTAAAACTCAAGAGATTGTGAATATGAGTAGATGGTATGACATATTCTGAGACACGAGCATATGATGAGGCATGAAGTAGTTAGGGGTGTTTCGTGATATGGTAAAGGGATAGCCTGGGCCTTGAATTTGCTGAAGTATTGGGGAAAGCAATATGGAAGGTTAACTCAAGTTAGTTAAGGTGAAATGAGTGTGTTGTTTTTTATGAGGATGTGTAAGTAACAAGGGAAGTGTTAGAAATGGGAATTAAAGAAGACAGGTGGTAATAGGATCAAGTAATCTAATAATAATTTGTGTATCTAAGTAATTCAAGCAACAAAGCCCTGGGCTTAGTGCCTGCTACCTTGTGGGAAATTGGCTGAATGATAGTGTCAAAGAAAATTCCAGTCTCACCAAGTTTTTCTCTTGGTGTGTGAAAAGGCTAAAGTTCACTTCCAATATCACTGAAGATGTCTATAGTGATGGATCAAAAGCGTTCATTGATAAGTGTATCAAGAAATGACCTAGCTCATACTATGTGTCAGGCACCCCCAAGTAGTCTCTGAGGTTACGGAATTGTACAAAACAGGGATCCTCCTAATTAAAAAGCAAAAAACAGAGGTTGGGTTGTGGTTCAGTGGTAGAGCACTTGCCTAGCATGTGTGACGCACTGGGTTTGATCTTCAGCACCACATAAAAAAGAAATAGGGGCTGGGGTTGTGGCTCAGTGGTAGAGCACTCGCCTAGCACATGAGGGGTGCTGGGTTCAATCCTCAGCACCACATAAAAATAAAATAAAGGTATTATGTCCAACTACAACAAAAACAAAATATAAAATAAAGAAATAAAGAAATAAACAAAATAAAGGTATTGTGTCCATCTGCAACTAAAAAAAATCAAAAAACAAAGAAAGTTTTTTAAAAAAGGCAGAAAATATAATCTAGAGAGAAAGACAAATAAATAAATATTTGATTATAATAGAGCATGAAAATGGAATGGAGATAGTCAATGATAGACTTTTGAGATATTATATTTCGAAATCCATCAATTTATCCAAGTGGTGGGGGAAAGAGACAGGTAAAGATGATTGAGTACTAATTTGAAGGACAAGTGGACCTTTATGAAGTTGATAAGGCAGGAAAGACATGAGAAGTGAGCAAATATCATATGTGAAAACAGGGGCATAAGAAAGAATAGTGTTAGAGAATAATAAATATTTCAGGACACTGAAATGTAGGCAGCATTGAAGTGGAAAATAAAAGAATAGAGCTAGCAGGAGAGGCAGAGATCCAGCTACAAATGTGGGTTAGATTAACACTTTCACAGAAAGTGATTATAAATACACATATATGAACATACATACATATAAGATTTTACATGTTTACATGTTTGCATTTAAGAGCAACCCAAACAATACCTGAGAGGACACAATACATGGACTAAGGAAAATATGCAAAGTGAGTCACACATTAGTCCTGGCTTTTTTTTTTTAATTTGGTACAGGGCATTGAACTCAAGGGTACTCAACCACTGAGCCACAACCCCAGATTTATTTTGTATTTTATTTAGAGACAGGGTCTCACTGAGTTTCTCAGCACCTCACAGTTGCTGAGGTTGACTTTAAATTTGAGATTCTCCTGTCTCAGCCTCCCAAGCCAGTGGCATTACAGGCATGCACCACCACTCCAAGCTTTTGAGGGCATTTTTTCAGCCTTTACAGTGCAAGGAAAAGATCCGTATGCCGAAAGTGCCAGTTTGGGTAGACTTAAAAATCTTATTAGACAGAAACCAAAGTTCAGGATCACGGGACAGGAAAAGAATTAGGAAAAAATTGAGGGGAGAGAGAATCACAGAAAAACAAGTCCAAAAATCTACATAGCAAATTCTCAAGTCATTGAATAATCACCAAATTTTTTATGCACTGAGAAAACTCTGTGGAATCCAGCTAGGAAGTGAATAACCCAAGCAAGTGATATCAGCAGCTGCTCAGTGCTGGGGAGATGGTAGTTGGAGTTCAAATATTGCCAAGAGGGGCCTTAATAAAGCACCTGGGGATTCCTGTTGATACCCCAGAAAGGTCTGGCCTTAGGAATAAGGACCATTCCTGAGGACTAAACACAAAAATGAAATAGATCAACGGAGCCAAAAACCAATTTTGAAAGGATAAAGCTTATTTGCTGCAACAATACTTGCCTGACAAGAAAATTTAAGCATCTGTGCAAGAAGAAAACATCATCACGATTGCTGATTTTTTTATTCAAAAATTCAGCTTCCAATCAATAGAGTATGATACATGACAAAATTGATAACAAAGAAACATATCAATGAATAAAAGAAAGATGAAAACAGTAAAATAAATTAGACTTTCTAGACAGAACTTCAAAATAATAATAATGTATATATTCAAAAATCAGAGGGAAGGAGGGAAATTTTTAAGCAAAGGCCTAATACATGAAAATGTAACAACCCTATATTCTTAGAGGTGAAAAATCACTAAAACTAAGATTTGGATAGAAAAAAGAAACCTATTAGAAATATGAAATATGTTTAAAAGATACCACAAAATATGGATTCAGATATCTCAGGAGAAAAAAAAAAACAAGCCATTTTTTAACAGACAAAATTCAATAAGCTCTAAAAACCCCAAGGAGGAAAAATGCAAAGATAACTCCATCTAGACACAACATATACAGACAATTAAATACCAAAGAAAATGATCATTTATAAGTGACCAGAGGTGGAGCAGGGCTGTAGATGGGGATGTATTACTTTCAAGAAAGCATTGATAATGCCTGATTTAATTATGCAAATGATTAAAAACAGAAACCAATTAAATAATGTGTTTGAAGTGTTTCAGGTTTGGGGGCTGGCAATCTGTCATCCTAAAAATTCAGTTCTAGGGAGGATATGTCCCATAGTTCACAACAATTTATAGGCATTGATGCATTCACTAATCTGGAAAGTCTATTGCTCACATATTTTCCTAAGATATATACTAAAGGCTGAGGAACACTCATCCCACCTACAGTATGGAACTACACGAGAGAACAAAGGGCATAGGGAAGGGAAATATAACAATGTCAGGTGAGCTTTCCCAGCAAGTGGGCAGGAAGAACACTGGGAGCTCTTTCAGAATCCACATGTTTTGGGGAGTCAATGAGGCAGGATCAGCCATAAAAAGAAATCAGGCTGGCTGACAGTAGCAACAGACTTTAGACCCTCATGTCTTCCACTCACTGGATGAGGCCTGCCCAAGAAGTGGGTGAAATCCAGATGGGTCTCTCCAGCCAGGGCAAATGCCACAAGGGAAACTAAGCTCTGGATTGTTGAATCATTGGCAGCAGTTACTACCAGCAGCTGAGAGAGTATCCCAACCCCAAAGGGGTTAGATCTGGGAAGTGCACCATTGGCCTCCTGCAATCTACCCTTTGGGCACTTGGATCTACTTATATCAGTTCTGGGAGAAGCTTCTTTAGTATTTTGGTGGGCTTTTTTTTTTCACCTGGATAATGGTTGTTGTAAGGAGATTTATGCTATTATTGGAACCCTTAGGACTGCAGTTGATTTTTAGCCTAAATTGATTGTGATCATCATCTTTATCTGCCATTGATTTTACATGGCCTTCTTCCTAGGGACTCCTATGTTATAGGTTCATTTCACGGGGGCGGGGTAGAGATAATGACACAAACCCTCTTCTTGGTTTCAGGCCTTTCTCTAGATGAGATTGCTGGGTTTCTTCATTTGTGACCAACTTACTCAGGAGATTCCCATGTAAGTCATTTAGGAGCCAAAAAATATGCTCTCCTGCACCATTTATCACAGGAGCCTTATTTTTCCAGGTGATCATAGCCTATGACACCTTTCCTTGTCTGGGGGCTTGAGATGCTTGAAATGTTGGGGTGAAAATACCGTTGGCAATTTAGTAGCACTCTTGCTGCCTGGAAGTTAAGACCCCTGGACTTAGAGCACCCAGAAAATTGGTTTCTCTCAGTAGGCACTGGAGTTTGTGGAGTTGATGTCATGGTAGGGACTGGAAGAATCCTATATCTCTGTCTGCCACATAATCCCCATGTTTTTTTCTATTCAGAAAAGAAAAGGAAAAAAAAACAAGCTTTCTCATTCCTCTAAATCCAACTATGACCATTAGAAAGAACCATACAACTACAGAGAGGAGGTATTTGCAGTATTTGCAGTAATTGATAGAATCAATTGATAGAATCCCAGAAAAAGTTACCTTCTCTCATCTGAGCAACTACACATGAGAGACCAAGGGATGTGAGATGTCTGCCTCGAGAATCAGCCTTTCTTTCAAGGCTTTGCTTCTTCCTGAAGTTGCCAAGTTCCAGCTTGGCTCCCATGACATGATCTGCTATTTACCATTGTTCCTCGTGACTAAAGTTAAAAGAAAATTAATAAGCTGTCCCTCTAACATCTGATGATAATGACATTTGCCTTCTGGTTTGCCCAACTCCTCTTCCCTGTGGACTCCTGCAAACGTGCTGTTGACTCTCATTACCTCTTTGCTGCTGTCCTTGGTCCAGGATGAGGAAAGCCACCAGGACTGCCTGCTGTCCTTGAAATCACTGTGCCTTCCCCTCCCCCATGAATTTTGGATACAGCATATTATTAGAGACAGTTGAGATAACTGCAAAAGGACAGAATTTGGAACTTGGTAACATTAATTCTCTAGTCTTCCAAAATGACCGCAGGCATTTTGTACTTCAGAAAATCAGGTCCCTCATCTCTAGCAGGGAGGAACTGAATTAAAATGTTTTCAATTTCCCTCCCAGCTAACTAATTTTATGACTCTATGATCTGGGATTTTAATTTGCCTAAGAAGTTTCAAAGAGAAAGATCTTTTATCTAACCTTGAAACTTTCTAAGAATAAGATAGTCCCGGTTTATTGTGTGACTTTTGTCATGTGATTGCTCACTGAGTCAGATTTTAATTATTGATTCATGAATGAAGTTGAGTAAATTTAGTCGGCTAATTTCACAATCATGATATAATGAAAAAAGTATTGAAAAGGGCAACATTGGATCAAATATAGTGTGAGACATGTAACAGGTAAATGGCTCTAGTCAAACTTCAGCTTCAATATCTTTAAAGACTATTACCTACCTCAAAGGTTTTCCATAAATACTACATGAAATTATATGTATAAATTCTCTTTCACAGTGTCTAAGAATATTAGATTTTCAGTGTAAATTGATACCCTTCTTCAGTTTGAACACAACCATATTGCAATTATACAAATTAAAATTAATTAATTAATTATGAATTGTAATTATTGGAACTAAACTAATAAACATGTTTACAAAGATAAGGAAGAATGTTTGAATGTCCCTCTGTTCCCCTGCACTAATCATCCCTCATAAAATAAAATTGTGAAAACACTGAGTTCTAAACACCTGGCCCTCCTAAATACAGCAAAATAAATGGGCGTTTAATGTTTAAATTTATCATTACCATAGATGCATTGGAAAGAATAGGACAATGGGAGCCCAAATGTGTTCACCTTTGTTGAAGCATTGTAGAGCCACAGGGAGCAAAAAAATCAGTCATAACACCCTGCAGTGTAGCTACTACCCTCCTTCAATGATGGTCTGTGCTGCTTTTTAAACATTTTATAAAACATAAATGTTCTGAAGTCTCATAAACCCATGTTTTTTTTTCTTTTGAGATTCTTGCTTTTTTATGTCTAATCCACCAAATCTGTGATTCTCAAGAGTAAAGAAGATTTGTTCCTATTCTTTGTTCAAACTGAACGTTATCAGTTCTCCAATACATCTTAGGTAAATTTTTGCACATAGTATAAGTATCAAATATCATTTTTCTCCACAATGTATATGTCCAGTTGTTTCAGCTCTGTTTTGTGAAAAGATTTTTTATGCATTTAATTACCTTGACACTTTTACTAAAAATCCTATATGCACACACCCACATATCTCTGATCTCTGCCCTCATTGTTCTATTTAATTGCTTTATATATCTATTTAAATGCAAATATGATAGCACCTTGACTACTGTATAGTTAGAGAATATGGAAATCAGGTAGTGCTGTTCCTCCACCTTGTTCTTTTCAAAATTATTTTATATATCTTAAATCCTTTGTGCTTTTATAAAATGTTAGTATCAGATATTTTTTTAAGCTGCTCAGACTTTTGACAAGGATTGTGTTGAATCAATAGATACATTTTGACAGAACTGACATTTTAGCAATAGTAAGTCTCCCAATTCATGCCTATGGCATATAGCTCCGTTTACTTAAGTCTTTCTAAATGTCCTCACACTTAGTTTTAGTTAATACTTTTCAATCTACAGACAATGCAATAACTTGCTCTATTCACCCTACTTCTAAATATGTTATGTTTTAATGTTATTATAAATGCTATTGCTTTTGTAATTTTATTTGTAATTTCTTATTATTCAGAGATTGATATAAAATTGGTTGGATATTACAAAATTCATAACATGTGACCTTGCTACATTAGTTAATGTAGTTAATTAGTCCAGTAATTCTTAATATTCCTTTGCATATCATCTGTGAATTAAGGCATTTTTCTTTCTTCTTTTCTAATCTGTATGCCTTCAATTTATTCTTCCACCATTAAAAGACTAGGACCTTTAGTACAATAGTAGATAGAAGAGAGTACATAACCTTATATAATTTCCATCTTAGGCAGACAATATTCATTATTTCACTTTTAAATATTATTTTAGCTGTGAGTTTTTATAAAAATCGCATAAAAATCAATTTGTGGAAGTTATTTTCCTTTTTGGTTTGTAATGAATGTATGTTGACTTTTGTCAAATGCTATTTCAGCATTTATTTTAATAATCATTTGTATTCTCATTTTGTTGGTGTGGCAAATAAAATTGATTATTGCTCAAATGTTGAAACCAACTCACGTTCTTGGTATAAATTCCATCAGTCATTATATTATACACTTTACACACTACATATTTGATTTTCTAATACCATCTTAAAGGAGTTTTTTTCTATATTCATGAGAAAAATACTTGGTAACTTTTATTCCTTATAGTTAGTTTACTCTCCAGATAAATTTTACCTCATAAAATGTGGTGGAGAATGTTTATTTCTCCTCTGCGCTCTGAATGAGTTAGTGTAGTGAATACTACACTATTTTTCCCTTATATTTCCTAAATATTTTTCCTTTACATTTTTGACAGGATTGACCAGTAAAGCTAACTTCACCTATAGTTTTTTTTAAGTGAATGAATTATTAATTTATTGCATTTACTGTATTTTGGGCTATTTGGATTTGTTTTTCTATTTGTCCTAATTTTCCTCATTTGTGTCTTTATGAATCACTACATTTAAATCAACTTGTGGAATCTATTGGCTTGTTGTTTTTTAACAACATGCACATATTCTTCTGTTTAAATTAAAATTTTATTGAGGTACATTTCACATGCCATTAAAATTCATCCCTATGTAATGCATAATTCAAGATTTACTTTTTAAAAATTATATTAGGATCTTTTCATTCAGGGTCATATTAAGTTTTAGGACATCTTTCATCAGCTTCTCCCCATTTAAAAACAATACCCATCATGAGATATTCCTCCTGTCTCCCTACCAGCCCATACTCTAGGCAACCACTAATGTATTTTCTATGTTATTTTTCTACTCTGAATGCTTCATACAATGAAGTCATGAAATATGTGGTCTCTTGTGACCTTCTTCTTTTACATGGCATAATGTTTTCAAGATTTATCTACATTATACCATGTACAAGAACTTCTTTTTTTAAATTGCTGAACTATATTCCATTCTATAAATATATGATTTTTACTTATCCAGTATTCAGTTTATTGACATTTGGGCTGTATATATTTTGGCTATTACGAATGCCATTAACAACCTTGAGCACATTTTAGTATTGACTTATATTTTGAATTTTCTTGGCTATAAACTTGCAAATGAAATTTCTGAATCATATTTTAGCTCTGTATTTAATCTTTTGAGGAAACATTTTTACCAAGTGACTGAATAATTTTTTTTTCTACCAGCAGTGTATGAGGGTTCCAATTCCTCCACATCTTATACTTGTTATCTTAAATTTTATTTTAACCATCATAGTAGGTATAAAGTGATAACTCATTGTAGTTAATGATCCTGTAAAATTTTTAATTTGCTTTCTGGATGACTATGTGTTTTTTTTGTAGATTTGAATATTCAAATACTTTGCTCATTTCTTTTGAGTTATGTGCCTTTTTATTTTTGATTCATGATGACTTCTTATATATTATATATACCTATCCTTTAACAATTATATAATTTTCAAATACTATATCCCATTAGGTAGATCGTCTCCTAACATTTTCTGATATCCTATGAAGCACAGAAGATTTTAACTCTGATGAAGTCAAATTTGTCTGTTTGTCATCATTGCTTGTACTGTTGTTGCCACAACTAAGAAACCATTGCTTGATCCAAGTCATAAAGATGTATGCTTATGTTTTCTTCTAAGACATCTTGTATATTAGGTCTTAACTTTGGGTCTTTGATTCATTCTGAGTTAATTTTTTATATAGCAGAGATCCAGAATCATCCATTTTTATTAAAATATCCAAGTATTTCAGTAGCATTTATTGGAGAGACAATTCTTTTTCCTATTGAATGGTTTTGGCATTCTTGCTGAAAAAAATCCATGACCATACACAAGTATGATCACATATATACGTTATTTCTGAACTGTCAATTACATTACATAAATCTACATGTCAATCCTAACGTAAGAACCAAATCATCTTGGTTACTGCAGCTTTGTAGTAGGATTTGAAATTCAAGCAAGTTCTCCATACTTTTTCTTTTTCATCAGGATCATTTTTGCTTTTCTAAGTCTCTTGAAGTCAGCTAGCCTTCTGATAATGCTACCTTTTGTTCTCATTTTTAATTGTTTTCTTAATATTTGTTCTAGGGCTTACCATAAATATTTTAACTTATCAACAACTATTTCAAATTTATAATTAATCAACTACAATGATACCCAGAAATATTACTCCTGTATAGCTCTATTCCATTTTTTCCACTTGTGTGCTATTTTTGTAATATAAATTATATTAAAAATGTTACAAACCCAAAAGTACATTGTTATAACTTCATGTAATTTTATGTCAACTAAATAAATTAATGAAAAGAAAAAGAGCAATCACGTTTATAGAGTTTTTATACCAACTTTTTTATTTACAGATTTTGTTCTCCTTTAAATATTTTGATTTAAGTTACTAAATGATGTCAATTTCTTACTCAGAACACTTTAATTTTCTTTACTTCCTTTGTGCTATTATTGTCAAATATATTATATTTCAACCTGTTGTTGGCCCAACAAAATATTTCTTTACATAAATGATTTTTAAATCATTTAAGATATGAGAATAAACATGCACTTTTACTCTCTGTTGAAATGACATTGCTAACTCACTGGTGTTCTTTTGCTTTTTTCATTTTTATTTTTTATTTATGTTTGTTTTCCATGTAGATTTGACTTACTCTCTAGTGTGTACTTTTATTTCAATGTGAAGAACTTCTTATTTCTTGTAAAGAAAGACTGTGAGCTATTTATTCTCTCAGTTATTGTTTATCTGGAATGCTTTATCTTACCTTTTAATAATGCTAATTTTGTTGTAGATAAGATTCATTTTTGACATTGTTCTTCATGCATTTTGAACAGTTCACCCCACTGTCTTCTGACTCCAATTGTTTCTGGGGAGAAGTCAGCTATTCATATTATACTGATTTGTTGTGTATGACCAGTTGCTTTTGTTCTTGCTGCTTTAAGGATTTTTCTCTTTATCTTTTGCTTTCAACATTTTTACCCTTTACCATGTTGAAGAATCTTGGTATGAATCTCTGTATTCATTTTAGTTGAAGCTCATTGAGCTTATTGGATTAGATTAATTCTTTATCAAAATCAGAAAATTTCATATATGATTTCTTTGATTATTTTTTGTTTCTTCTTTATCTCCATGTTTTTTTTTCTTTCTGTTTTTATTCATCCATTTTTCTTCCTGTTCTTCTTATGTTCTTACATAGTCTCTATTGATCTATGTTCCAGTTTGCGAATGATTTCTTCCAAATGTTTGTTACTTATTATCAAAATTTCTATAATCTTCAAGAGAAGATTAGGCTTCAACTTCCCCAAACTTTTTCAAATAAAGTCAGTCACTTTGACGGAGATTTAGATTTCTCCATTCTTTCCTACTGCTTCTCTCCTTGGGAAAAAAAATATTGAGTCAAATTTCTAATGCTGTGGCCTAATAATGACAGTGGTCTTCTTCTTTCAAAATAATACTCCTGCTTTAAGAACTGGGAACTGTGCTAGACTAGTAGCTTTTGATCTTCTTGACTTCCCTTCCAAATCAACCTCTGATTTTCAAGTAAGCTGATGTAAAATCAACAAAAGTTCAAGTATTCTCAACCTCTTGCACCTAAGACAGAACCCAAACTTATAGTTGGGACTTAAGTGAAGGGAGGGTTACCCTGACCTCTCACTCATACTTTCCAGGCACTTAGTTCTGACATTTGCAGTTGAGGAATGGTATAAAGTTCTGCAGTCCTGATAAACGAATTGAAACACCATATCCTTTGAGAAGTGAGGGAAAAGGCAGTATTGTCTTCTTTAGTAAATCCATCCAGAGTGGTGCACCATGCTGAACTAGGGAAGGAAATGATCTGGTATTCCCATATCATCAGAGGAATGTGGGTATTTATAATTCCCTGGTGTTGATCCAGAAGCCATTGATCCAAGAACTGTCAGATTTGAGTATGAGTTAAAATAGTAGGGGGCCCAAACATTCTTCCATAACCAAAAGTATCCTCACCACCCACCTGCCCATGTTTTTCACCCATCCATTCTTTAACATTTACCTAGTGTGTATTGACTACTGGAGCTTGTCCAAGGAACTCTACGATGAATAAGCCACTCCTATCATAAAGTTCTAAACTTTATACACTGATTATACATGTGGAAATTAGATTTCTGGATAGGTTGGTATAATTAAATGTCCCCATTTCTAACCCTAACTTTCCAACTTGGTAGGCATATAAAATCAAAACCAATTACTTAACTTCTCCCTGTGTCAGACTCTTTACTTTTAGAAGTGAATTAGGATGCCACTCAACTCATACAACTGTAGTGAAATCATTTACTATGAGGAACTGGAGCATTGTCTGCCATAACATAGGTATGAGTTCATATTATATATCATTCATTACTATATCTCTAAAAGTCTTCCTAGAGGACATGATAAAGAGGATAGATCTTTGCATAGGAACATCAGAGAAGCCACAAGTGAAAATGCCTAGGGGTCCAAACCTGGGTGGGGTTTCGGATACAAATACATTTAACTTTTCAGGTGTGAAGTTACTTATTTCACATAGACAACACCTGCTATGGCACTGAAAGGATAACAAATAACAAGGTGGTTCCTCAAAACCAAGAGCATTTCAGAATTTCTGCGACCCTTAATCATGGGCTTTGGCTAGAGTTCTTATTTTCTGGAAGATGCCATCATGTACTGAGTATGGTTTTAAGGTTCAGATTGTTTATTTTATAGATACTTTATATTGCTCTGACATGCTTTATCGCCATAGAATGACTCCAGCCTTTGAAGCTTGAAGTAAAAATCCTAATTTGCATTATCATGAAACTAAGGATGCAATTTTCTTCAGGAGAGCATATCAGTTATTTGTAAAAATAAATAACAAGATCATGGCATTTGCAGGAAAATAAATGGCATTAGAGCAGATTATGCTAAGTGAAGTTAGCCAATCTCTAAAAAAACAAATGCCAAATGTCTTCTCTGATATGAGGGGGGCAGTGACTCAAAATGGGATAGGGAGGAAGAGCATGAGAAGAAGATTACCACTAAATAGGGAAGAGAGGTGGGAGGAAAAGGGAGGGAGAAGGGCATTTGCAAGGAAGGTGAAAGGAGACCCTCATCCTTATACAGAATACATGTATGATGTTGTGAGGAGAAAAAAAAATAGTGTGTCACATTAGATTGGGTAGAGAGATGTGATGGGAGGGGAGGGGAGGGGAAGGGGGGATAGAAAGGGCAGCAGAATAAAATAGAGATTATTGTTGCTGTATGTATATAGGTGACTGCATGACCAATGTGATTCTGCAACCTATACAATCAGAAAAATGAGAAATTATACCCCATTTGATTCAAATGTATGAGTTGTCAAGATCATTGTACTGTCATGTGTAACTAAATAAATAAATCTCAAGAGAACATAGTATGATGTGAATATTATTGGTGAAGGTCACAGATAGGTAAATCTGCAAGATAGCACAATGTTTTAAGCATCCAAATCTGGGAAAGGCCTTACTGCCTTCACTGATGGCCAGTGAGCAGGCGATAACTTCTTGAGAGAGAGAGAGGAAGAGGGAGAAGTGTAACTACCAAATGTTCTGAGGTTTTAACTTTCAGACCTCAGGCTATTTGACCCACCAGACTACATAACTGTACAAGCCCGTGGAAGTCTTCTTTCTCAATTTATTTTAATACAAAAAAGAAAAAGCTAGCATTATAGGAAGAAAGAGGAGTCCAAATTTGGTTCAAAATAGTGGAGTCCAACATCATTAATATTCAGTACTCATGAAATATCTTCTGATAAAGAATTGCCCCAATTCATGTACAGAATCACCTTTTACCTGAGCTAAACTTATAGTTTGAAATGGGCATGCCCTAGTCCAGACTCCAAGGTTGAATGCTAAATTATCAGAACTGGGCTGCCAAGTCAAAATTCACACTAGAATCTTTGCAATAGAAAATGTGTGAAGTGATGAAGTACCATGAGAACTTGGACCAAAAGCTAATTTTTAGGCTTCATCTCCAGACATAATAAATTAATCATAAAAGAACTGTAATTAGGAGTTTTGAATCCAATGTGTTAATTTAGAAATGAAAAGACTAGAATCTATAGCAGCTCATTAGGATAAAATTACATCAAATTCAAGGATATTGATAGGGAAACCAGTGCATTACCCACCACTCTATATTACTTTTCAAATATAGTTGATTTAGTTATGGAGAGCCAATAATATGCTCAGATCTATGTATTCTTTCCTATTGTAGAGGAAGAAAAAAGAATCCATATTCAAACATCAAAAATTGAATAAATATTTGCTAAAATATTATTTGTGTAAGAAAATTTTAAGTTAGTTAGGAAAACTATATGGAGCATAGTGCCTGTCATCAATAAGTTCATATTCTAACCTTATAAAGCAAGGAGAATTAATTGAGCATGCATTTTGCATACCCGAACTCATAGAAGAGAGGGGTTGTTATACTAGCATTAGTGGTGCAGTATCCAGCTCAACCTTAAGCACACCTTGAATTTTACCTCTCCCACTTGCTAATTTTTCAATGTTGGGCATGCTTATTTACCTATTTTAGGGCTTCTATTTGGTGGTCTGAAAATTGGTGATAACCGTGTATAGTTTCTGAGAGTAAAGGTTATATGAAATATTATGGATTTGAGTGCTCAACACATTTCCTGATAAGCAATGCTCAATAAAAGAATTAATATTGTTTTATTTATGCACATAAAAGATTACATAATAAAATGTGTGATTTAAATGTCATCATAATAGAGTGTTATAAAAAAGATATCACAAAGTGGCAGATGCATGTTATTTAAAGGTTGTAAATTGGCAGCTTGTGGGTTGAAACTAGTTGGCAGGTAATTTTGTTAGACCTATACAATGCTTTAAAAACATTCAAGTTATTTGCTGACATCTGCAGATAGGAAGATTTCAAGAATAGAATATAACCAGAGAATAAAATAAAGACAGTGAAAAAAATCAACAATAGTGTTATCAGGCTATATTTCAATGTCTCCTATGACCAAGGTGACCTCTATGTTCCCTTCAGCTTGACTAAATGTTACACAGGTTTCTTCCAGACTTTTGGTCTTTGCCTTCTTCTTTCCTTTATTTAGAAAGTTTGCAATTATATCTTTCACCTCCCTTTTGAGATGCACATCTTCTTCTATACTCTTTCCAGCTTTTCAGTCAGGATGTTTGTTAAGGAGCTGAGACATTTATCTTTGTAATGTAACCAGAAAGAAAGACAGGAAGATAAGGTCTCTATCTATATCCCTAACTCCAAGGGAAAGGCAGAGTCTAACTTCAATAAAAGCTATTAGCCATTATGTGATGGCCTCATAACATAAACCAGCCTCCCCTCAATGTCTTCTAGTACTTTTTTACTAGCTCATTCAAAGGCTTAAAATGTCACCTGCCTATTGCTCCAGTGAAGTTAAATTCCATCTCCTTTGCTTATTGCAACAATTCTAATTGAAGTCTTCCTTGACTGTTTAATTCTGTCTGGCGCAATTTTTCTTTGACATATATTAGTTCTTTCCCTCAAATTATGGTCTGACATACTGTTTTTTTATTGTGTGTGTGTGTCTCACATAATATGCATTTTAACATCATAGTTATAAAAAGTTTATTCAGACAATATTTAAAATGAATGTGTGTAAACTACTCAAATGCCAATCAATCCCAGAAAAATGCATTTCAGTATATTTACAAAATGCATATTATATACAAATAAACTACAACTTCATGTATTAGCGTGGCTGAATTCCATAAACATAATGTTGAAGGAAAAAAGGATAGTTACAAGAGAGTAGTTACTCTATAATTCATCCATATAAATTCCAAAAGAGGCAAACTTAATCTATGCTCATGGAAGAAAGAATAAGGATAAGAAGGGACAAGATGGTGGAGTAGAAAAAGGTAGCATAGCCTAGCAGTCCATCAGCACCAGACTCCTACCCCGGGAAGGAGGAATTCTCCTTAAAGAGGTAACAAGAACCTCACAATACACAATACTGGGCTGTTACAAAAAAAAAAGAAAGAAAGAAAGAAAGAAAGAAAGAAAGAAAGAAAGAAAGAAAGAAAGAAAGAAAAGAGAAGAAAGAAAGAAAAGAGAAGAAAGAAAAAAAATTCATCGAGCTACAAAAAGTTGTTAATTTGAACATGAAACCCACAGCTCTGGGCGCCCGTTGAGCAGACAGGGACTGCAGACTTTGGACAGGCCTGAGAGAGGAAGATGGCCCATCAGAGAAAAGAAACACCTCACTCACAGCCTGCCTCGCCTCCATGCACTCTGTGAAACAAGAGCATGAACTCCCTGCGAGGTGAGTAACCAAAGGGAACACAATGGAATTTAATACTGAACTGTTTTTTTTTTAAATCAAAATATAGAAACGCACAAGGTCAGAAACTTGAATGTAAGAAAGAATAAGTTAGAAAGTTGAGCGCAGGGGCCAGCGAATGGGAGGACGGTGCAGACAGGCCAAGGAGACCGCTGGCGGATAAAAACAGAAAGAAAGAAAGAAAAGTTGGCTTGGGGAAACCTGTGTGATGGATTTTAATGGACACAGTCAAGAGGGGAAGCAGCTTAGTGTAAGCAACTTCACAATTAGTGCCTCCCCAGGTGGAAAAGCGCAGAAAACGTGCATTGAAAGGGGAAAGGAAGCAGCGCTCCAAGCTCGCCCTGCGAAAGGCCACCAGGTTTGTAGCTGAGATCTGCCCACTGCCCATCCACAGAGGGAAAACCTATACCCGCTCCTCCTCGTGGCCTCCCACAGGGAAATCTACCGCTGCACCGGCACCACCACCCATTCCACATGCCAGGCCACAGGAGAAGTCCCCACCCACCGTGCGCACGTGTTCAATGGGAAAAGGTGGCACTGTCCCTGCCGCTGTCACTGCTGCCACTGCCTTTGCCTCAATCCATGCACTATATGGCGGGGTGGGGGGGGGGAGGCGACTCTCACATGCTCCCCTGCCACCTGTGTGCCAGGCAGGGGAGAGCTGTGAGCACACCCAGGTCAACTGCTAGCACTGATAAGAAATTGGGAACACCTGCAATCAACTTAAAACCAAGCAAAACTCAGAGAAGACACCTGAGCCAGAGAGACTGACATAGGCACAAAGAAAACTGTCCCTGAAGCATTTAGGATCTGGTTGGAAAGGGAGAAAGGTACCTTCATTGTGCTGCCACTGTATGGGGATAGACAGCAGCATTTGCACTCCAAGCCAGATACCTCACATTTCATATGTGTACTGGGGAAGGTGAAACCTGTGGAGGTTTTGTCCCTATGCCCTAAAAGTGGATTTTACTAAAAACCCTAGAAATACAGACTTCCTGAGGTGACTGACATTCCCCCAGTAACAACAGGGTGTGTGGACCAATTCTTAAGTTCCCAAAAGTCAGTTAAGACTAAAACCCAAATTGCTAGAATCTCTCAACTTAGAACCCTTCTCCACTCCCATCACAGAAAAACACAATTTGTTAACTCTCTAATTGTGATCCTCCATCTTATACCTGGTGAGGGGGAGCAGAGCTCTCTAACAGCCAGCTGTGCCTCCCAACCACAAAGGCAGGCAGCAACCCTCAACCCAAGTACAGAGCCAAAAACAACTATGAATATTAAAATCCCATCCCTGCCAAGAGTTTTGACCACCTCTTCAGAAACAAGCTCCTTATTCCTCAGGAAGATTTTTTTCTCTTCTCTTTTTAATTGCTTTTTTCTTTTTTTCTCACTTCTGTTTTTTATTCTTTTAACAATACTCCCATTTTATTCTACTTTTTTCTTCTTCTTTTTAAAAAATTTAACTATTTAAAAAATATTTTCCAAATATAATTTCATTGTATTACATTTTGCTTTTTCTATTGTGCATGATTTGATGTATATGTATGTACGTGTATGGGTGTGGATGTGTTAGCTGTGTATAGTTTTTAAAATGTATGTATATTCTTATAATTTTACCTTCACATTAGTTGCTTCCCTCTGCACTTGTTTATTATTTAGATTTGATTTGTCTTAGGTCGGGTTCAAGTATGCGTGGGTTTGAGTGGATTAGGTCTCACAGTTGCCAGTTTGTTCTTACCTTGTTCTGGCCTCTTCTCTCTCCTTCTTTACTCACTTCCCCCATTGATAGCCACATTTTCCTGTTCCCACTTTCTCTCTTTATTTATCACTTTCAGTTACTCTTTTATTACTTCTTCTTTACAGTTGACATCTGCTACCTATCTCCTGCTTCTCCTCCTGCTTCTGTCCTCTTTTCTTAAACATTTCAATCTTTATTTCATCTTTCCAACCTATTTTCTCTAAATTTATAAAACTATCATCCCACTGAATAATAGAATTATATAATTAATGCAATTCATACCCCATGCATGTTGAAATGATTATACAGTTGATGACACAGTAAATACTTGATGTCAAATGCCAGATAAAATTCAGTTTTGTATCACTGGTATTGATGTTAATATTTGACCCCACCATTCCCATATAGGTAACAATTTATGTTATAGATGTCAAAGTAGACTCCAGACATTTATCTTTATACATCATTTATTGGCATTAGTGCTACTCCTAACTCCCCTCTCCCTCTAAGAGGGGCTGGATTGGGACAATTCAAGATTACAAGATTACGGTAGATACCCTGCTGCTGAGAATTTTTTACAACCTAGCAAAACAACAGTGAATTTCACCCAACATAAGATATAACCCTACCTGAGGCTAAACATAGCTTCAGCTCATAGAAATGGGAAAAAAATCCCTAAAACGAAAGCCAAGCTTGTTCTTGGATAGGCAGAATAGAGTTAAGATGGCCATACTACCAAAAGCAATATACAGATTCAATGCACTTCTCATCAAAATATATATTCTTCAAAGAACTAACAAAAAAAACAGTCCTAAAATTCATTTGTAAAAATAAGAGACCCAGAATAGCCAAAGCAATTCTGAGCAAGAAATGTTGATACAGGAGGCATTACAATACCCAACCTCAAATTAAGCTATAGAGCTATAGTAGCAAAAACAGCATGGTATTGGCATCAAAACAGACATGAAGACCAATGGAACAGAATAGAAGATACAGAAGCAAAACCAAATATTTGCATCCATCTGACACTTGACAAAGGTACCAAAATATATTTTGTAGAAAAGAGTGTTTTTAATAATGATGCTGGGAAAACTGCAAAGCTACATGTAGAAAAATTAAATCAGATCCTCATCTCTCACCCTGCACTAAAGTCAAATTGAATTGGATCAAAGATTTAGGAATTAGACCAGAAATTTTACAACTGCTAGAAGAAAACAAAGGGTCAATACTCTTATCATATAGGTTCTAGCACCAACTTCCTTAGCAAGAACCCCAAAGTGTAAGAAATAAAACCAAGAATCAAAAAGTGGGATATCATCAAACTCAAAAGCTTCTGCACAGCAAAAGAAACAAGGGTATAAAGAGAGAGCCTACAGAATGGGAAAAAATGAATCAACTACTCCTCTGATTTATAAGTAATACAAAACACACACTTCCCATCCCCCCCAAAAAACTTAAATAATCCAATCAAATAAATGGGAAAAAAAATAAAAAACAAAACAACAAACTAAACAAATTTCTCAAAAGAGGAAAGACAAATGACCAATAAATACATGAAAAAGTATTCAACATCTCTAACACTGGTAAATTCAAATCAAAACTACACTAATATTTCATTTTCCTCCAGTCAGAATGGCAACGATCAAGAAGACAGACAATAAATTCTCGTGAGGATTTGGGAGAAAAGGTATATTGTACATTGCTGGTGAAGCTGCAGATAAGTGCAAACATTCAGGAAGGCAGTATGGAGGTTTCCTCAAAAACAAACAAACAAACAAAAAAAACCTAGGGGTAGAATCACCAAATGACTTAGGTATTTCATCCCTAAGCATTTTTCCTAAAGAACTAAAATCAGCATACTATAGCAATATACCCACCTCAATATTTATAACAGCACAATTCACAACAGCTAAATTATGGAATCAGCCCAGCTGCCTGTCAAAAGAGGATTGAAATTATAGCATTTTCTGGTAAGTGGATGAAAATGGAGAGCATCATACTAAGTGAAATAAACCAGACTCAAAAACTCAAAGGTCGGATGTTTTCTCTCATATGTGGAAGCTAGAGGAAAATAAAGAAAAAGAGGAGAGAAGAATAGGATATCAAAAATATCATAAAGATATAGAGAAGATCAGCAGTATTGAAGAAGGGACAGAGAGGCAGGGTGGAGGGATGGGAAAAGGGAGGCAATGTGGAATGAATTCCTAAAACAATCATGTTATGTGCATACATAAATATAACACAGGAAGTTTCAACTTTATCAATGAAGAGAACAAATCAAATATAAATAAATAAATGACTGAAAGTAATCCAGCAGAGTAGAGGAAACCGAATGGGGAAGGGGAGGAAGTATAGGAGGAAAAGGGGGCAGGGGAAAGCAGGGGATCTTGAACTGACACCAAATTCCTTGCAAGTTTGAATTTCTTGGGGTGAACCACACTAGTATGTACAACAATAAAGCTCTAATATAAGAAAGTGAAAACAAAAACAAAACATGAATAAGGTTACCTTAGGTTATGCAGTGTGAGTAATGATCTGGGCTTTGATCTGGATTCTAAGTTGTATAGTTTCCTGAATGTAAACTTTCCTGAATGATAGTCAGCCTCACTCTGCACTGATTAAAACTTGTCCAGTTCTGATGACACAGAACACCCATGATAATCACAAGTTATGTGAAGTGGGCTCATGAATTACAGATATGCAGCAAAAACAATAGAAGCCTAGGATTAGTCACAAGCCAGTTCCCGAAAGCTCAGGAAAGCTACTGGAATAGATAAAGTCACATCTGCTTGTGCCCTACTTGCCCCTGACAATCAGCCCACCCTGAGTTTTACACTCCAAGATCACATGACCTCTGGGCTAAATTATCCAAAATATCCTGTTTCTAGAGGGAACAGGATCAGAGCCCAGGCTGATTTAATCAGTTTCTACTTCCCTCAGAATACTTACTCCCAACACATTCTACAACCATTCTCATGAACTACCTGCAAATGAATGGGGGAAATCACAATATCACCCAGATAATTCTCCTGCATTTTTATATACATATATATGTATACATACATACATACATATGTATATATACATATATGCATGAATATGTGTATATTAACTCTAAATAACTGTGTAGATGCTGAATATCAGTATATCATACATGTTGTCATGGAAAGTATGTAATACTATGATAATATATCATACACATTTTATCTCATGTCTCTCATATATATATATATATATATATATATATATATATATATATATATATATATATCCATACCTTTTGAGTGCGTCTACTGCAGATGATGGAGATTCTACTTTTACTGATTCAAAAACAAGTGATTTGTTGTTTCATTTGCCATTATCTCTCTTTCTTGCTTTCTCCCTCTCTCCTCTTTTCTCCCCCTCCCCTTTGGTAATCACCATCACCAACTTTATCAGATAATACTGAATATCTTTCCCTCTTTATGTTATTTGTTCACTGGTAACGTTTAAGTAGAGACATAGATACACACACACATATATGTACACATACATTCATATTTTATGTATATATTATGTATAATACATGTGTATTTATATAAGATCCTGATTATAGTTAGAGACAAACAACTTCCATCTTACAAATAACCTTCAAATTTATTTATTATAAAATAATTAACTTCTGGTGCAAATTCATAAATGAGAGTAAAGTTATTTATCTCTGCAAAAGCAATATAGCCAAGAAGTTGTCACCAGACTCCCTCCATTCATTTTTAGATATGGCATTCTAATGTTTTAGTCAGGGATAATTGATACTTGTCATATTTTTAGTTACTTTCCTTCAGCTCAAGCAAACAGTATATTATACTAATTCAAAAATGGAGATTTGACCCATGTAATTGGAAGTACTGGGTCAGCGATGATTCATGAATATGGATTACTTCTTCATGGGAAACAAACTGGCTTTAGGGATCTGTTTGTTTCAATATGTATGATTTTGGCACATACTGTCAATTGTAAATATAGTCACCTGCAAAATCAGGAAAGCATTTTTTCCCCTGTAGATTAATTCCCATTTCCCATGTGGCATTGTTTGTATCCAAAGACAACATTCTGATGATGCATCATTCTACAGCTTAAAAATTTCTTTCTGTGGCATGCAGTTGTCAGCTGTGATGTCTGAGAGATGTGCCCCTGAGATGGTTCTTCACACTGAGGGTTGTGTCCTTATTACTAATTAGTATGAGCAGACTCACCTCCTTGAAAGGCTTCTCCCTTCCTGTCTGCAGGGTTAGAGATAGCCACCTGAGCTAAGCTTTCTGTAATTTCTTTATTCTCATTAGGAAATGTTCTCCCAAGGGTTGTAACCTTGGAAGAATTTTTATTTTGCCTCTAGTAGGCTTTTGCTGAGTGTGAGACAGCAGGAAGAAGAAAGTTGCCAAAACATCTCCAGCAACTTTAAACTACAATATATTATTTTGTACATAATTCTGGCACTTGTCATCATCTATTAATCCTCAGAAACACAACATACGTCTTAAATGGAAAACACAGTTGTTTACCACTGCTGGAGCAAGTCTTGCAATTATAAATCTAATTACTGAGAGAAAAAAACACATGAAAATAATGAAAAAAAAATCTAAATAAAGTTTTTCAACAGCTTATTGTCAGAAAGCAATTGGACTGTCATAAACACTAATGAATGTTCACAGCATTATTTTTTAGAAACTGGAAAACCTTTTCATTGGATGATGGCTACTGAATTTATCACAGATTTTTAGTTGTAGAATAGCTGTAAAGGCATGCATTTAATCAATAAAGAAACTTATTGAACTCAATGATATTATGGTGAAACCTATTTAAGTTGACTAGCTCATTCATTACTAATTAAAGAACAATTTTCAGGCTAGAATTTCATGAATTAGAAGAGAACTAATTTCTAGTCTGTTTGTTTTGGTGAGAAAGGGGTATTGGTCTTCTTCAACTTGAGGAATTCGTCTCCTTTGAAGATCATCAGAAGCTAAGTTCAGCAACTACCAAGGAATATGTGATGATGATTCCAGGGGACATTGGACATTATAAAAATATGTGTGTGTGTACTATAAATATGAATGAGCAATTTGAATCACTTTGAAAAATGAAAGTCAATATTGCAAGGAATTTACTAGAGTTGGACCTTCTTTCTCTTTCCCCAGGACCCTCTCTGCCAACACACACATGGATTCACTCAGAGGTAAGGGGACTGTATCAGCAGTTACTGGGCAGATCCATGTAGCAGAGTGCCTGATCCTACTTGCTCTCATATGTAACTTGGGGTAAAGAAAGATTCTCCATTGCTGAGAAGAAGCTTTTTAGTTTGAATCCATCCCATTTTTTAATTCTTTATTTCATTTCTTGCGCTTTAGGAGTCTTGTTAAGGAAGTCAGGACCTACTCCGACATGATGAAGATTTAGGCCTACTTTTTCTTCTGTTAGGCATGGGGTCTCTGGTCTAATTCTTAGGTCCTTGGTCCACTTTGAGTTGAGTTTTGTGCATGGTTAGAGGAAGGGGTTTAATTTCATTTTGCTGCATATGGATTCCCAGCTTTCCCAGAGGCTATATTTTCTCTAATGTTTGTTTTTGGTGCCTTTGTCTAGTATGAGATTACTAGTCTAGTATTGTGATGCCTCCTGCTTCTCTCTTCTTGCTAAGGATTGTTTTGGCTATTCTGGGTCTCTTAATTTTCTAAATGAGTTCCATAAATAATCCAATCAATAATTGTGCTAAGGAACTGGACAGACACTTCTCAGAAGATATACAATTGATAAACAAATATATGAAAACATGTTTAACATTTCCAGTAATTAGAGAAATGCAAATCAAAGTTACTCAAAGATTTTATCTCACTCCAGTCAGAATTGCAGTTACAAAGAACACAAGCAACAGTAAGTGTTGTCAACAATGTGGGGAATAGGTACACTCATACATTGCTGATGGGACTGCAAATTGGTGCAACTACTATGGAATTCAGTATGGAGATTCCTTAGAAAACTTGGACTAGAGCCACCAGCTATCCCACTGCTAGGTCTATATCTAAAGGACTTAAAATCAGCATACTGTAACAATGCAGCTACATCAATGTTTATATCAGATGAATTCACAATAGCTAAACTACGGAATCAAACTAGATGCCCTGCAATATATGAATGAATAAAGAAACTGTGGTATAATACACAAGGGAATATTACTCAGTATTAACAGAGAATAAAATTGTGGCATTTGCAGGTAAATAGATAGAGCTAGAGAATATCATGCTAAGTGAAGTAAGCCAATCCCATAAAACAAAATACTGTCTCTGATAGGTAGATGCTGATGCATAATGGGAGTGGGGCATGGGAAGAATGGAGAAACTTTGGATTGGGCAAAGGGGTAGGAGGAAAGGGGAGGGGCTTGGGGATAGGAAAGATGGTGGAATGAGACGGACATCATTACCTTAAGTACATGTATGATTGCATGAATGGTGTGACTCTGCATTGTGCACAACCACAGAAATGAAAAGTGTGCTTCATTTGTGTACAATGAATTGAAATGCATTCTGCTATCATGTATAACTAATTAGAAGAAATTAAATTAAAGAAAGTTTCTCCTGATGTTCTTTCTGGTTGAAAGCAGCCCCTGAGTGAATTGTGCCGAGTAGTCCTTTACAAGCCAGTCCTAATGTCTTCTATCCTGTCTCAACCCTCTTGCAACACTCTCCAGAGTCAACTACAGTTAGATAGGAGGAACTAGTCCTGGCTTTCTACAGCAGTCAGTGACCTTATTTTACAATAGCCTATTGTATATTTTATGAATAAGCAGAAGAGAGGAGATAGAGATTCCAAATATAAAGAAATGAGGAGATGGATTGCTAGTTTCCCTAATCTGATCATTATATATTGTATACATGAATTGAATTATCACACTGTACTATATAAATATGTATATTACTAGTGTCCCTTTAAAAATATTTTTAAAATGTCATGTCTTTTCCTCTTTGTCTGGATCATTTTAAGTGCATTTATTCACTCACATCTTCATTTATTGATCTTATTTAATAACTTATATCTTATTAAAAACCATGTATGCATGCTTCTTCCTTCTTTTAATGTAGGCTAAGTTAGACTTTCTGTTCTACATGAGCAGCTTAGAAAGAGTGAGCCTGGAGCCTGAATCCTTAACACACCTTATCTCAATTGTATTGATTGGCACCTTCATAATTTCCCATATAGATTACACTTCTCTATTTGGGAGTTCATCATAATTTTTAATATGTGAAGAGTACACTTTAATTGACACAGAATTTTCAAAGACATTATTTCCCTTGATCCTGACAACACTTGTGCTTTCTTTCTAATTGTTCCAAAGCACAGATACCATTATCCTCATTCTACAGAGGCAGAAACTTAATTCATATTTATTGTTTCTGTTCTGTGTTGTCACTGTTCCAAATAGTGCAAATACAAACTTGAGCAAGAACATTTCCCTCCTTACAAATTTTATAGGTTTTTTTTTTTTTTTTTTTTTTTTTTTTTTTTTTACAGACGGTAGGTCCATAAACATAAAATTAAAATCCTTCATATTATAGGAACCCTAATAATACCAAACAATTTTACTTGCATGAGAATAGCAAATCTTATAAATTATTGTTATTATTTGTAAACTTTTTTACAAATGACATTACAAGGAAGAATCAAAGAGGAGGTAAATTAAAGGCAAAGCTTAGAGAAAGAGGAAGAATACACCAGGAAGACCTTGGAGGCAAGGAAGGCATTTTCAACAGAGGGGAGACTATGTGCAAAGTCCTAGCAACATTCAAAGTTAACTACTTTGAGTTTCCTGAATGAAATATTATCCGATGAATTGCTTCTAATATGAGTGCTCAGAGCAAACCATTGTTGGATTTCTTGATTTTTTAGCCATGTTAGTTTTAGGGAAAAATCAGCCTGCACAAATAAATTGCAACAGTGATGAATACAGTAATGACATAACAAGAATAATCAAATACAATTGAAATGAAAGTGCATCAATTCATACTGGATTTTAGCTCTTGTAATGTTCATTCAAGTTTAATGTCCTATATGATTTTTCTGAAAGCTGTGATAGACTAGTGTCTGCAATTTGGCTTTGCCTGGCAATTTGTGTTTCCAACCACAACCTCAAATTTTAAAAATAGAATCAATCCACATCCTCTCATCCGGTTATATACAAGCTACTGCTAGGGCAATAAAAGGCAGTTGATAATTATATTCAATCGATTAGCATCATCAGATTCAATGAACTAATGTAAATTTGTGTATAAATAACCCTTGAGAAGCAATTTGTTTAACATCTTGGTCCTTTGTCACTTTTCTGAAGCTGATCAAAGATTAGAGAATTGTGTCCATTGTTTATGGTTCCATTCTGGTTGCTCTCTCCATTTTAATATTTTCAGTTGGTGACAGTTTCTGCCATAGAAATTTTTAAGGTGAAATGTGACTGGAAGTGGAGTTACCAGACTTGTTTTTGAACTTGCATTTCTTTGTCTTAGATTGAAAGACTGAATGGAGGGAAAATGGAGGGAGTTTGGTGGCACATCCAGAAATCTCCCAAGTCACAAGCCATTGAGTGCAGCCCAGGTTTTCTACTCTTCCATTGTGAATGGAGTGAGACCCTCCTGATGGCCAGCTGAGTGTCTTAAGGGAGTCAGCAGTGGACACATGCTGTAAAATAACCCAAGGAGGGAAGACACTCTGGAGGCACCAAAGCTCATATCAGAAAATGAAGACTTAATATTTCTCTCCCTGACTTCTCATTCGTTTTTATGCTTAGAGAAAAGAACAAGTCTCTTCTCTCATTTCCATTTAAGATCCAATGGACTGAAACTGGAAAACTGCCTCAGTAACTGATTTTCTAACCAACGATGTTCTTGACAAAGAAACAATCTGAAACTAGATTGACGAGCTGAAGTTAGTTATTGACTTTATTTGCCTTGGCTAAATGTCCTAGGAATCTTTAGCAATTTATAACTTACTAGCTAACCTTTGTACTAAGCATATATTTCTTGATATAACTAAGTCACCACTGACTGGGGCAGGGATGGGCTTCTCTAGAGCTTAGTAGGTCAATTCTTCATGGAAATAGTGAACCTATGATAATTCACTTGTTTCATGGTGACCACACTCTCTATGTAAAATAGCTCAAGGAACAAATTTTGCCAGCCACCTCTTTGTGTGTGGGTGCATGTACTGTTTTTTACTAATCATATGTGTATGACTTATTATAAGGATAGGGTAGCATATCATGGATGCTAGATAGAACATAAATCTTTGAAAGGCATACAAATGAACTCAGTGGTGACTTTCACCAACTTGGTGCTTTCTTCGGGTTTTGACACCTTTGATTTAATTCCTGTTTTTTAAACAAACATTTATTGGAATAGAGTCATAGCCATTCAATTGTTACTCAATGACAGAGTTAGAAAAGGGTACTGTACTAAAGTCATCAGGAGAAATGAAGACTGACAGTTTAATTTTGCTAAATAGTTTAAGAGAAAAGATGTCAGCCACAATGACTGGTAGTCCTGCTCTAGGTGACAGTAATGGACTATGCTGCAGAGCATTAATACTCATTTTTTAATATTTTCAAAATTTTACATAGGATTTTCTCAGGGAGGACTTGAGTCTATATTTTCCCATTTTTTTCCTGGATCTCCCCCAGATAGGCTGAACTGGGCTTATTTACATATCAGTGCTTAAAACACAATTCCAAATGCCTCTTCATCTTCATCTCTCTCAGTCAGTATGCCGTCTATGTAGCCTCAGTCTTTGGAGATGATGGCTCAGCAGTGACAGTACACTTACCAGGCTCAGGTCTACTTCATTCAGATGCTTCACAATTTAGAATCGGTCATACTCATCAGGCACAAGAAGGCTGACATTATTGGAATAGGCAAATAATACATATTATGTTTTTACTTGGACACAGGAACTGTAATCTTGGAATTAATTGCAGAGGGCAAGTATACTGAACTAAGAAAGCAGGACCAGCACCACGGGTAGAAAACTAGCCTCCACATGGTGGGGAGGTAATGGTAAAACCAGGAATTTCAGGTAAGTCAATCTGTACACAAGTAAGAGGAGAGCAGTAGAATGGATTTAAAGACGGTGATTGTGTAGTTCACAGAGGAGAGCTGTCAAAAATAATTGCTCAACTCGGGAAGGCATGCAGAAAGTAGAGTCTGTAGTACATTTTTGAAGGAGTAAACTAAGGAATAACATCTACAGAAGAAGTAAAGGAAGCAGAAATATCAGGGAAAAACTAGGTTCAGATGCAGTCACAACCAAGGACTCAGCTGATTTTATAGGGAGCTCTGAGTCTGGAAGGAACTTACAGAATTGTTCTTAATTGAGATGAGAGTGCACTGGACCCTTTATATCTCCACATGTCCCCCAGGAAAGAGGGTGTCATTTGGGGCAAGATGTTTCTATTCAGACAATGGCAAGATCTAGAGGGTACTCAGCAACAAAGTCGTTGTTTCCCAAACAATAAGCACTAGAGCAGTAAGGGTTTTGGTCCTACAGCGGGATGATCACAGGGGCCATGCAACATCCAAGAGTTTTCCCCATAAATCATTCAGATTTATTTGTTTCCTAAACATTCCAGAAGGATTCGGGTAGCCTCTTTCATTAAGTTGTAATGAAACTACAATCGATTTTCAGTTTGCAATCACACAACATGCCAATCTAAGAAGCTAGAATTTCATGCTTCTGTTGTCTACTAATCATGGTGGAACATCATGAAGCCTCAGGTGGGGACTGGTAAGATGAAATAGCAGATCATACAAGAGTCTCAATCACTTGCTTTTACAGTTTACTTTCACATTTTAATCTTGCTTATGCCCAATCCTGTGTGTACTACCTCCATCTTAGAATGCATTATTACTAGGCCTTACTGCTTTTATGACTTGGAAAACCCATCTGAACCCAGCTCATGAGAAACACTCCAGCCTGCGTGGCTTTAATGTTCCATCAGTAGACCCCCCATCTCTGGGTGTCCAGTAGCCTTCCTAAGATTAATTTTAAATGTTAATACATGACTGCAGATTGCTTAGATTTTCTCTATCTCCTTGCATTGCCATGCTGTGAATCTCATTCTTTGGCTTACAAGAAATTCCTCCTGAATATTTTCTTACTAAAATCACCCCTAATATACAGAACTGTTTACATTATCGCTTGGTTCGGCTTCAGCTCCCTTTAATAATGCTTTTTATGAGACCAATATGTATGTCAGTGCAGTATTCCCAAGGGTAGGATATTCCAAAGAGGTGTCAATGGGCAGTGTGATTCCTTCTTCATGATAGACATGGTGAGAGGCAATAGTGTCCTCTGCATTGGAGTTGATGCCCTGGCACACCTCATTGGATCTCTAAATAATTCACTGATGTAGCAAGTTTCTGAATATTCATGGATTTTATCTCCCAGACTCTGAAGTGTATTTATTTTACAAAGGCCTCTAGTGAACTTGTCACTTCTTTCTTATTTGGCTTTATTGCCATGATGTCATCAACAAATTCATGACTACAATGTTCTGTGCGATGTCCAAAAGTCTGGGTATGTTCAGACTATATAATTGCACAGGGCAGAAGAGGGTAGTGACCTCTGAGCTTCTCTGTGAGGCAGGTTTCCTGTTCACCATCTTGCTTCTTATCACTTTGATTGATGGATGGTCTTTCAAGTCTTCCCATAGAAAAATACTCACTGATGGACTTTCAAGATTTACATGGTATAAAACTCTAATAAACCCGCTTCTCTGGATCTTTATTTATTCGTATACATTCTTCTACATAAATTCTAGCATTTTTATTCACTCAGTCAGGACTCATTGCTTTCTCTAACTCCAGGAAGAATATACCTGTATCAGTAAACTGTCCCAAACCCAACTCTGTATTCTTCTGCCCTTGATCCAGCACCCTGTTAATCTACTTCTATATGTACTCTTTCAACTCCCATGTTTTCTAGGTTTTTCATTTAATTTAGAACACATTTTCTTTCAGCCCTAACAATTCCAGAATGATATCTAATAATTTCCAGGGTAAGTCATGCTGTGAATTATCCCCAGTTACTGATCATAGCGAAAATATGGAGATACTGTTTATGTTTCTGCATAGTCTTCAAGTAGGGGATGGCAGATAAAGTGCCAATGTGAAGGTGTACACACAGAGAATTTAAGGGAATCAACTTTTTTTTTTGATTGTTCATGAACTTAATTCCAAGTCTGAAAATCCTATTCCTTCCCAAATAGAATCTTGACTTTGGCTTTGCTGACTAACAAGTCTGAGAGTACTACACTCTTTAAAATTTTTAGTCTCATGAATAAGACTTGTGAGTTGTCATCTTTTCTTATTCTCTACCTTCAGGAGAATTGAATTTCTTTAAATGTTGACTAGCAGGTCCCTTGGCTTTCACTCTCAGATTTTAATTGAAGATTCATGAAAGAACACTAACTTTTCATTATCATCTTCAAAGCATCTATTGCATCCATTAGAGATGTTCTTTCAATTCCTAATATTTCCCAGTATTTCTCAAATATCTTATATGTTGAACCTGCTAGTGCACTTCCTTTCAGGGATATTCCATCTAAATTCAACACCAATAAAAATGTTAAAGCTATAATGTTATCTCCATGCTTCACATAATACCAGTGATGGAGTCCTTATTGTCAGTAAGCTTCAGCTCCAAAACCACGTCTTAAATTTGGCACTCAAACCACTCATGAACACAATAGTCATAGTTTTTTTTCCTCTGGAAGTCAGAATCTTTAATGGAAATTAGGTCCAGAAAGTGGATTGGGGAATTTTCTTAGAATCAGCTCCTAAGAGAGAGTGAAAGAGGTAAACCTGGGAAGAGAGAGAAGTTGGACTGTGAATCATATACAACGAAGGATTTGGACAATGATCCAGGGGACTCCGATGACCCTTAAGAATCTTTCCAAATTAGAGCAAGTGGACTGGACCTTTTTACCCCACATCTACCAGTCATTGCAATTGTGGGTATAGCTGGAAAGGGCAATATGATGTAGACACAACAGATATTGTTAGTCAAGGGTGATCTCTGGAGGAGAACTCAGGAACAAACTGCTGTCATCTCTCAGCCTCTAGAGAATGGAGAATTAACCAGGAGGGCTAAGACACCCAGGCCAACATCCAATACAGGAAGAAGTCACAAATGTTCAGCACTGGGACTAACATGAGTTGAGGGAGGCATTCATCTCAGGAGAAAAATAATGACTGAATCCATTTTAAAAATCAGCATTAATGCAAAAACAATCTATGGTGAACAATATATCAAAATTTTAAACAAAGACAGGATCAATATCACTGGATTTGCCTTCTGCTTCAGGCTCTAATGTGGCTTGAAACAATCCTGATGTAGAACTTTTTTTGGTAGATAATAATTTCTTAAAATATAACTAAATGTTCATTAACCTTGGAAATAGTGCACATAATAATGAAACCACAAAAAAAATTTACTGAGTGCCTTTTTAATGCAGAGACTGAGCTGGAGACTTCAAGTAAAACAAAGCTCTAATATTTGTGAGACAGGTATTATAGCCCCCATTTTCAGAGGAGGCTTGAACAATACCAGGGATTAAGAATTTTTATGCACAGGAAATATCCAATTTTTACATAAATCATGGCCTATATTTTTAAATAAGTCAATGTCATTTTCTAGTCACATTACAAACTTGGGAAATGACTCAAAAAACTTAATATAACTCTGTACCAAGTACTAAATATCAGAATCCAATAACAATTTTTATGTGACATGTGATAAGTGTAAAACCATAGCTTTTGAGGACTTTTGCAGCTGTTCTGGTTTAAAAAAAAAGCATTCCTTGAGATTCAAGGTCCATATTAAATTCCACATTCCCAGAAATTTCTAGAGAACACTCACTGACCACTATTTCTCTCTTGTTGTAGGCACAATGGAACTTTCTCCTTGATTGGAGCACTTTTGACATAGTACTCTGGATTAGAATTACCACATGTTTTCTATGTGTTCTCCTTTAGATCACAACTTTTCAGAATGTATTGAGTGACTCATTTATCATTTCCCCACATACATGTTGAGGGTCAACAAATATGTGTCAAAAGACATCAAAATAACAAATGTAGTAAGCATGTCCCTTTCTAATTGATGTGCTCACATTCTCTCTCTCCCTTTTTTGCCCCCTTTTCTTTCTGTATTTATACACACATACATACACATGCACACATACAAACACATGATTTTGACTCGACATTTCTTTGGAAAGAAATAAATTAGTCCCAATCTTTTTATCTGTACTAGATCCCTACTTGTGGTCTATTTAAAATGAGTACTGAAAAGACAACTCCAAAAGATAAACTGTCTTTAGGATTTTGGTTAAAATAAATTGGGTTTTTAAAACATAAGACATACACATCATACTGATAGTATTGATTAAAGAGGTAAATAAAAAATTGAAAATAGAGATTGTGCATCTTACACTGAGTTCCTGAAATAGTCCCTGAAATAAAGATTTGGGTGCAAATGATTTATTAAGAATATAATCTCAAGAGAAATCAGCATAAGAGAGGGTGAATAATACCAAGACAGGGAAGAGTTGAAAGCTGGGAAAAATTGCAATTATTTGAAATAAAAAAAAAAACAGCGAGAATCATAACATTATCTTGATCCATGGATACACTGCAATATAAATTTACAATTTCAAAAACAATTTCATACACCTGCCAGTGGCTAAGTACTCTTAGTTACATAAATGCTCTCTAGCTCTGAGCCTTCAGGTGAAGAGACACCAGTAGTTCAAAGTCCATCCTCTGGAGAAGGCCACACGTGAGTCACTGTGAAGCAAAACACTCAATTTGAGTTCAGGGACTCAGATAGCCTGGCTCTGAGGGAGCAGGAGAAAGAACCACCAGTGCAGATGGATGTCACCACTAGCTTTGCTAAAATCCACTCACTTTTCATATCAGATTGTCTGTATCCTATGATACATTTTCAAGACTATGATTGAGTACAAATTCTGAGAAAAAATTTTAAGAGGATATTTTAGCAAGATGGGCTTCTAAATAAGATGAAACACATAATGTGTCTCCTGGTGTTACGTATCCCTTAGTCATGGATTCAGGACCTCTCTTGTACTGTCCAATATGGTAGCCCCTAGCCACATGTGACTTCTGAGCACTTGAAATGGGATGAATGTGACCATTCATTTAATTTAACTCTACTTAGAGTTAAATTAAAAATTAAATTTAAAAAGTAGAAAAAAACAATTTTACCTATTTTTGTTGTAGTTAAACACAATCCCATTGTTTGGGGCCAGTTGCATTTCACTTTAGTATTGAAAGAGTTTTTATTTTACTTATTTTTTCTGTGTTTCAGTGCTCATTGAAGGTGAGTGTGTGTGTTTTCTAGTATTACACATGAACATTACCAATCTAGGCAATATCAACAGACTAATTTAACTGGACGGATTTTTTTCTATGCACTGATAAATGCATTTCAATGTTCTTATTTGAATATTTTATGCAGATAGCATGAATTACAAAGACACCTATGTGAATCATAATTGGTAATTAAATTGAAATTCTTATTTTTGTCAGGATATAATTAAATTAGGTTTCAAGTTTTAAAAAATCAGTATGACACACTTTTACAGCTAAGATGTAGACACACTTCTGATGCAGATTATAATGGGATGAAAACAGACAGTATCACAACCGGTACATTATTTGCTTTTTAAAGAAAAATACTGGAAGAAAGTATGCCATAAATTTGATATCGAGTTTCAGTTACAATTTATGAAGGTGAAACAAAATGAAAATGCTGTTTATTTCCTGTATAAACAAAATAATGTGTGCACTGTTGCAACATCCTCAGGAAATACATAGGGAAATAAGGCATGTTGCAGTGTATAGTAGAAGCAGTGGACCCCGTGGTCAGTGCCTATAGACAGACCTTGCATGTCATATAGTGACCACTTTATGAAGTGATGCTATCCAGTACATAATAATGTTGTTGATTTAAACAGTGCATGAACATTTGTCAGATACCATAAGACACTACAACCAAGAAAATGTGAATCCTGTTTAGAATAAACAGATGCTCTTTCTAAGGTGGAAAAGGACACACATAAGGAGCCAGACTTCAAGTAGTTATTTGATATCCTTGAGAGAGAGCCTCGCATCCAGTGCTCAGGGTTTACTTTGGAAGCTGACCGTCTGGCTTTCCGTAAGCAGCGTGCTAATTAGCCTTGGTGAAGTAGCCTGGTCTAGAGGAGAATTAGGAACAGATATTGAGGGAAACAAGCCGTGCTTTTCATAGTATTTTCTAAAAACTGATGAGGCCACACTATCTTCTACCAAGAGGGATGCTATGGTTTGTCCCCACCAAAATGCTTGTCGAAGTTTAATCTCTATTGTGAGATATTAAGATGTAGAATGAGGTGGCATCTTTAAGAGATGATTAGGTCAGAAGAGGTCTGAATTCATGGGTGGATTAAGCCCTTCAAGGGTCAATGGGTTATCTTAAGAGTGGGTCTGTTGGAAAAGCTGAGTTTGCTGTGTCCCTTCCCTGTGCCACTTTCTCCATGTGATGTCTTGTGTTATTTCAGGACTTTGATTAGATTTCCAAGCAGTAAGAAGTCCATAACTAGATGTGGTCCCTTGATCTTGAGCCTCCAGAACCTTAAGTTAAATAAACCTTTAATATATATAGATTGGCTGGTCTGTAGTATACAGTTTTGCTACAAAATTGACCAAGACAAAGGAATTCGTCCATTCTGCAGAATGATTGCATTCAATGAAACAAAACCATACAAGATTTTCAATTGCATTTACCCTTAGGTCTCTATCATACATTTCAACATCAGATCCCTTCCTTGTAAGGGTTTTCTTTCAAATTACAGCTTGTAGAGACTGAAGATTTGACTCCACCTAGAATTATCTTAAAATGAAGCCTTGGGCCTGACCTTGCACAAGTAGTTTTTCAGCTGTAGAAAAAGAGTGTTTATTAAATGAATTTCAGATCTAAGTGAAATAAGAGTTTCTAATATACAAACAAACTTTAAAAGACAAAAACACCTTTGGATCCAGCATTCTGGTGGCCCTCATAAATACTAACATGTAGAACTCTTTTCCCAGGGTGTGTTTAATATGTCAGTGGCAATATTCTCCTCAGAGAAGCACTAAGGCTTCACTGGGAAAGTAGAAGTTCCCTTAGAAAGAAAATCTTCTGATGAAGGTCTCACCCACCAATTCAAATCTTTTATGACAAAGCCTTGTGGAGGTACTGATATGCATATTGCTAGCTGATTCTGATCTGAATAGCTTTTTGAAAACTTTATTATACTTTACTCCTGACTGCAGAATTGATATGACCTCCACTGAAGTTTCTCCACTCAGTCAAGGTTAACAGTTTTGTCTACCTCCTGTTCACTGGGTCCCCTGGTGTTCTGGGTAAGCAGGATCATTCTCTTCACGCAAAGCTTTTCTCTTTCATGGTGACTTCACCTCCACATAGGGAAAGTTCACAGACCTGGCCACATATACTTTCATTTACTAAGATGTACGCATGTCTCATATTAACATTTTCCCTGATCCTACAGCTAATCTGTCCAAAAATTGATCAGCCTTAGGGATTTGACTATTGTGAGAGGAATAATAGAAATAAAAGAGAACATTCCTGTCATGGTAGAGTTTAGAATTTCATGGTCAATCAACATTACTTACTATAATTCACAAAATTTGAAACTGATTCAAGCACCATTCTATCCAAATCTAAAATAGGCTAGTTTAAGGATTGAGGACACAGCCCATGCTACCCACTCCACCCCACCCCCAAGGCCTAAAATATCTGCAACACCACCCGAATATCACATTTAGGTAATTGTGGTCCGATATCACATTTGGGTCACTTTGGGTAAAAAATAGATAGCTGAATGAAACTGAGCCAATAAAAATCTCTCTCAAAACTGATTTCCAAAAGTTTTCCTTAAACCCTTGAATGGGAAGAACATGTAAGAAATAAGAGGCTGCTGAATGGATTACATGCTCAAAAGACCTATCCATGAATATGGAACAAAGGAAGTGTGCATAGGAAAATGGAGAAGCGGAGAAAGAAGACAGAATAGTAGATCTGGTTCTCAAGGCTTCAAAATTCCAGCTGATATTGTTCCTTAGGTCCAGATGAAAGATCAGTTCTTATATTCTAGGAGATAGCTAGTAGTCATCCTCGTTTGCTAAGCTAGTCTAAGTATCTGAAGTTTTTACCCCAAAAAAGTACAGAGAAAACATAATGCTAAATGCTGTGGTTCAGAATAAGCTGTCAGACGTCTCCACAGCCTTCTGCAACACTGAAATATGGTTTCACAAGGGAAGAGAGAACTTTGTTAGGACTTATGGCATAAAGGAGCAAGGAATACTTAGCTATGATTTCTTCCTCTCTGAAGAGGGTATCACAGGTGCTTAGAACAGCATGATCTATGCAGAGAGGCATGATCAGACTTAATACACATACAATGCCAAGGGAACAACGTGATTCACACAGAGGGGTCATGCTGTGAGCCTTGGACACATCTGGCAAGTGCTACAGAAATATTTATTTTTGTGGATGACCATGATTCGTGCCCCTTGTGGTTATTGACTTCACAAGATCAATGATACTTCTAAATGGTGTCCTCTAAAAGGTCAAATAGCTCCTCAAAGAAATACTTGACTCTTGGGCTGGGAAAGGATAGTACTATAAGAAAGTACTAAGAAAAAATATATAAGGGTATGAGAATGACCAAGGTGACAGTTTGAAGTGTTATTACTAAAATAAATACATGGATGAATTATAAAGCACTGGGAGACTAGGAGCTTGTGTATTAGTACAGGTAAAAATTAGGTTAATAGAGGGTGGAGAAAGGAAAGCTCTTGTTTATTAATGCCAAATGTCAAGGACAAAGTGTAGAAGTAGTATTTGAGTTGGGAAGCCTTTATTTTGCAACCCTCATAGTAAAGTTTAGATTAGGCAAGAATTATCAGTGGATACTAAACCCAGGAAGGAATTTTGACTGAGAACTAGGATATTTGCATCATCTTAAAGGGACCTCTACCAAGTATTTATTACTTGTGATGGATGGGAAATAATTAATTATACAGTACAAATATAAGACAGTATTGAAACTCAATAATAAAAAGTTGTATTATCAGTAAAAGTAATATAGACATCATAAGCCCTTAGATGTGATCCCTTGAGAGAAGCATAACTCTGCCTACACAGTATTCTGGCACAGAATGCATATCCTAATTGAATGATGAGCCTGCATTAGAAAAACACAAAATGAGTAACAATTGATTAACAAGGGGAGAGGTCAACTCTATTTCTTCAAAGCATTAATGTTATAAACAACCACCAACACTGGCTGTGAAATGTTCCAGAGGAGAAGATGCTAAAAAGTGCTGAGAACTAAATGCAATACATGACTGTTTGGAGGGGGCGGGGGAATGACCTACAGCATACTCTTTGGTTTAAATGACAAAATTGGAATACAAACAGTATGGGATAAAAAAATATGGCACATTAAATTTACTGAAACTGATAACTGTATTGTGGTCATGTTAAAATCATATTTGAATTATAATTGTCCTTATCATGATTCTTACTATTCATTGAACACACACTGTGTTAAAAAGCTTTATGTTTTACTTTCTTCCTTCCTCACAAAGCCCCAATAGGGAGACATTCCAACAGGGATCTGTCCTTGTAAGGAGATTTTCCAGTGTGGATGTTTCTGGGATCTCAGCCAGCTGATTATCAAATCCAGACAAGTGAAAGCATTTCTGTTGTAAAATGTGGTTTAATTCTGCTTAAAAACAAATTCTGTCCCTTAACAAACCTAAGCACATCAGGATGAACTTGGTGGAAACAATGGCAGGGGACTCAGGAAGATATACTTTGCTCTCATGTGAAGTGGGGATTGGAGAAGGGTCCAGAAATCAATGAATGATGATGTCTTTACATGGTGACATGAGGAAAGATGCAGTATAAGAAATTCATGGTTAAAAGTGAGGATAAACCATGAGGCGTGATTACAGAACTGGCCTGAGCACTAATCACATTTGTTGTTGCTCCTTGGGTAAGTCATTCTACTCTCAGGGCTGACTTTCTCGATAATGTGAAAACCAACCAACCAAACCACCACAACAAAAAACCACTATCTATAGTTCCCTGCCACCCCACAGCACCAAGGATTGAACCCATATTTCCAGGGTCACTCTACTGCTTCTCTTGCCAAGCTACATCCCCAACCCTTTTTCGTTCTTCTTTTGAAACAGGCTTTCAAAGTTTCTGACACTGATTTCAAACTTGGAATCCTCCTGCCTCAGCCTCATGAGTAGCTGGGATTACAGGTATGGGTCACTACACCCAGTTTCCAGTGTGTTTCTTAACACAGGAATCACTATGGCACCAGGGAACAAAGCAGATCAATGAAATCACTCTCTACAGAGTGGAGTATGAGAAAATAAATTTATGCATGCATTGCTTATATATCTCATAATTGTGTGTTTATAAACATATATCTTTTTATATGACTCATGTGCATATCAATATCTGATTTGTTTCACTCCATATTAAGTAATTACATGTCCAATTTAACCACAATATTTTTTGTAGGTCATTCATTTATAATTGATGCACGTTATTCCCTTACATGAAGATATCATGTTTAAAAATTCCACTTATGGTAGATATGAACTATGTTTGTCCCCAAAATTCTCAACACTGAAACAGTACCACTGTAAATATTCTTGCACAGGTCATTTGGAAGATAAACACAGTCTTCTCATGGGCATATACCTAATAGTAATATTGTCAAGTATAGGGTAAACTGTTTATTCACTTTAGTAGATAGTACCAAAACATATTTCCAAGTAGTTGAATGAATTTCCCTCCTACCAGCAGTGTGTGAATTATCCACTTGTCACTATCTTTATCCACATTTATTACTGTCAACCATGATTTTTTTAACATTCTAGCAAATGGAGAATGGTATTACATTGGTTTTTCTGTTACTTACTTATTTTGGAATCTTGTTGATAAGTGGAGGATTCAGCACCTTTATCATGCCTATGTGCACATGACTATCCTGCCTCTGAATTACTGAAAGTTCTCTCTCCCTTTTTAATACAAGTGTCAGCTTCTTGCAGATTTCTAGATTTTCTTCATCTATTCTAGATGTAAGACAGTTTCCAGATATATATGTTACAAATAGCTTTTCTGAAGCAGTCATTTGCTCTTTCATAATCTTAATCTATTAATGAACAAGTTTTTTAAAAATTTTACTTGTAGATGACACAATACCTTTATTTTATTTACTTATTTTAATGTGGTGCTGAGGAATGAACTCAGTGCAAGGCAAGTGCTCTACCATTGAACCACAAAACCAGCCCCAAAGAACAACTTCTTATTTGAATGGCTTCTATCAAAATTTAGGCTCTGCAGACAGCAGGCTCTGTAAGAGGCTAGCATACCTGATGTTTCAGAGATTACTCTTTGGATCAAAGCCATGGAAAGAAAGGGAACTAAGAGAAAAGTCAGGTAGCAATGCAGGCCTAGTCTCAACCAACCCTGGCAAGCTCTAGAGCATGTATATGCTCTTACAGTTGCCTCACACTGGACCAAAATGGCAGCATGTTACCAGGTAATGGTTGCAGCAGTCCCTGGAAGAGTAAGGCCTTGGGTAAAGTGGTTCTGCACCCAAGGCTATCCCTAAATCCAGAGGATGACTGATTTGTTGCAGCCCTCTCAGCAGCTGAGGTAAAAAGTCCTTTCTTGAAAGGGTTCCAGGCAATGCTTAAAATCATTTCTCTTTTATGGTTGGTGCTTTTTGTGTTGTAGTTAAGAAATTTCGCCTACTTGACTATGATTTTTATTTCTCTATAATTTCTTCCAGATGTTTGACAATTTATCTTTCATATTGGGTCTTATAATCTGTCAAAGTTTGGTATATGGTATGAGGAAAGGGTCAAAGTTCCTTCCTTTTCTAACATGAGGATCTAATTTAAACAGCACTAATTAATATAGACTATTGTTTTCACACTGCATTTCAGTGGCTTATTTCATACTTAAACACATGACTAAGGCTGAGAATTAATAATCTAGATGCTTTTAAAGCTCTTTGTCAGGTCTAGGTTTTCTAGATACAAAATAATAATAATTAGAATGCGATTAAAGGAAAATTATTGTTTAAACTGAAAGTGGTCAGTGAAAATGATAGGACATAAATAGATATTTTGGCAAACCTAATAAATTTGGAGAAAAGTTTGTGAGGCTAACCCAAACCTAGTGAAATGGTACTTGAGTTTGAAGGAATAAAATAAAATTGATATTGAAAGACTTGATGGATGTGTGCAAAGTATTAAATATAGTAGAAGTGTTAGATATTGATGTGGGTACAATTCAAAGTCACTCCAGTCTAGTTAGAGACATTTAATTCACTACAGAAAGATTATTAAGTTTTTACTTTTAATATCAGAAAATGTTTCTTTGAGTAGTAATATTTTAATCAAGTACTTTAATAAACTTTGGAGGGTAAGGAATAGCATATGGGGAAATCAGGATTTAAGGTTGGAAGACACTTGAGAGAGGAGTTGGTCTGTGAGTGAAGTTTTGTCCTCCATCAAGCACCACCAAACTCTCTTCTCCACTCCTCCAAGCCATTCAAGTTTCCATCTCTGTTCATTCTCTCTTTCTCTATCGCTCTCTCCACATGTGTATGTGCATATGTATGTGTGTGTCTTTTATAGATATTTCAATCCTGCCATTTTAAAGAGTCAATTAATGACTATTTCCTCCAGAAAACCATCTCTGGTCAGTCTACCTTATAACCCATCTTGCATGTGGCCATCACAACATTGACCTTGTCAAATCCATAACCAGCTATATGTGAGCACTGCAAGGGCACAGGCCAGGAATTATATACTCCTTCACTGTTGCATGGCCTGGATCATCTGGGTGACAGTAGGCCATCAATAACCTTTTTGTTGATCTGGACCATAATTTAACCAAGATAAATGAAATGGTATCATTCCCAACTCAAAAGCCTAAACTTGGACTTCACATATAATAGGTTCTCAATATTTTTTTTCTTAAATAAAATAGGAAGTGAGTGTGAAAATTGAGGCCCTGTTCATCTTGATTAACATATTGTGTTTGTTAAATAGAGAATTGAGAGAAGCAGCCAAATTTGATTGTGGTACTAAGTCACAGGGGAGGTGGTTTGTCTTTAAATACCAAATCTTCATGCTTCTTGAGCAAAAATAAATAGATGAAGTAGGGCAGAATCTTAGTAAGTTTTGGGACTGACTTACTTTCCAGAAGATCATATTTCATAAAAATTGCATTTTTCTCAGAACCCCTGGTTTTGAGGAATGAGTTAGGTGTGGTTGTCCATTTTAGCTCTCCAAGGGTCCAATGCATGAACAAGTAAGGTGACTTTTAAACAACATGCTAACATGTAAGCCATATACTTGGAAGTGTTTCCTCTCCTTGAAAAAGAGAAAATATCCTTGTGACCTAGAAAAAGTTTAAGTGATCCTTCATTGCCATTAAATCAGTAGAGAAGCTAAGAACATTAATAGAAAATATGGCTCTTGGAAGATATTTCCAGTTGTTATTTGTGTTTTTGCCTTGACTATTACTAATTAGATTTTCCAATAGCCATTGAGTATGAGGTTTCCTAGAATTAAAGGCATAGTAAGATATAGAAAAGATATTGCTTTCTCCAGTGTTTTATGAAGCTGATATCAATCTTTTGTTTCATAAACTTCAGACTGGTTATTATCCTAAATGTAGGCTACAATGCATTCAAAGTGACATTGACAGGAATACAAATAAGAGTGCTCACAGTGATTTGAACCACTGGGGCTGAGAAGGAATGGCTTCCCTTCAGTGCCTGGAGAATGGAATGAAGAAGTCATAAAGCAGCAAGCCTTTGAGGTAAATCCGAACTGAGTGACTCAGTGAATAACTCCAAGGTACAGATTTTACTGTTAGTTGTTTCCTAGTAAGAGGAGAAAGAGCAAAGGTTTACATTAACACTCAGAATATGGGCTTGGGGAAAATTAATTGAAAATGTCCAGATCCAAAATCAAGATACCTGGAGGTTCTGATCCAATTTCTGAGATTCAGGTGACCTTGGACAAGTCGCTCAAGTCCCTGGGCTTCAGAGACTTTTTGGTTCTGTTTTTTTCTGATGTGTAAAATAATAACACTGAAAAAAATAATTTCTAAAACCCTCCCAAAATGTATAGGTTTCTCTTAGCAAATCCTTAATACTGTGGCCAAACCTGACCACACCAGTTGACCATTCACAGTGTGGGAAGAATAAAAAGTACATTATTATTATCACAGTTTTATAATGGAATAAACTGAAGCTAGCCTAGGTCAATGGTGTGTAACTGGCCATAGATCAATGAACATTCTAGGTTCCACAACCCAATCATGAGCTTTTATGCACATAGTTGCAGAAATTTGGAAGCATTTGTTTCAGGACTCAATAAGAGATTATGTAAGCCAAGGCCTCCTTTTGTCCTCTGCTACACAAGGAATCTGCAGCCATGGGAGTTGGAAATGGTTACTAATATCTTATTTCCTGTGCCATGGCCTGCTAAATGCCCAACAAATACACGTTTCCAGGTCCTTCTTGAACACAGCTGAGTTGAAGGCATTGCCATCTCCAACACTGGTGTTTTTAGGTCATCCTGGGTTTTGTAGATCCCATCCAGCCAAAGCAGAGGAAAGAACCTGTGGGAGCAAGTGTGAGAGAGTCCTTGAGCTCCATTTCTAGAAATAGCCTGCATCACTGTTTTCATTCCATGACTAACCCAAGGCTGTACCTAATGGTGAGGGTTGGGTCACATTCAGGGTAGCCCATAGTCTTTTTCCGCAGGGTCATCTACTTCCAGTCACTCATGCTTGTTTCAACATCAGGGAGTGAGGATGTCACATGACTTTGGAGAATTTCCCCTACTGCCTGCAGAATAAAAAGACAAAATTCCGAACTTGGCTTCCAGAACCTTCTATTGGCTGAACTTTCTTTGCTTTGTCAATCTTATGCACACAGCTATGAATTCTTTGTTCCTGCCTCATGGTCTCATGGATTCCTAACATCGTATATTTACTCAGACTATTTCCTTTGTCCACCTTGACATGTCTAAAATTGCCTTCTTTCTAACAACCAATCACTGGTTTATAACAACTAGATGGGATATTTCTCTCTCCTTCTCCTCCCACTCTAAACGTCTGTGGCCTTATTATTTCTCTCCTGTATTACAATAATTCCTGAACTTGCTTTAATGCTTATTAAATGCTGTATTCCTTCCTAGAACTTAGACTTCCATGGGACATAGGAGTTAGAGGTACATGACAAACTTATCTATATATCCAAGTTCCCAGAATCCCAAGTGACATGCTGATTAAATGTGTGTGCTTAACTACTGAAAACACAGTAAGATTATAATAAGTGCTTGGAAACATTTGTTGAGTTTTATGTTTGGTTAATTGATGTTTGAGGTTGCTTTTGCATTAAAATTCTTTCACTCCTTATTAATTGTTTAATTAACAGAGTACCAACTATATGTCATTTGATACTCTTATTAGTTTATTATTAATACTGCCACTAATTGTCATAAAATTAGTGGCTTAAAAAAAGAAAACTTATGTATAGTTCTGGAGGTCTATGGTCTATTTCACTGTATGAAATGGGTTTCACTCAACTAAAATCAAGGTATTATAAGGGCGATGGGTCTCCTGGAGTCTCCAGAGAATCCCATTTATTCATTCATTGCCTTTCCCAGCTTGTGAAAATTACCGGCATTGATTAGCATGTGGCATCTTCCTCTGTTTTTGCTCTATTTAATTATTTATTTTTTTGCGGGGGTGAGGGGTGGTAGAGGTGGGAGAGGAGTGGGAGGTAGTGATGGAACTCAGGGCCTTGCAGAGGATAGGCAAACGCTATACCACAGAGCTACGATCCACCGAGCCCCTATTCTTCTTCCATTTTAAACCAGCAGTATATTATCTTCCAAACTCTGTCTGATTTTGATCCACATTTCCATCTTCACATCCCGTTACAAACTCCTTAATTGAATCATATGTGCAAACTCTCCCCTATGTAAGTAACATACTTTCACAGGTCTAGGGATTGGGATGTAGGTCTCCTTGTGGGCTGTTATTCTGTATGTATTGAATATCAAAAAATAAAATGCTGTGCCCTAGATGAGTATATGTATTCATATCTTTCACATAGAAAAAGATCATAATTTTTCTTTGTGAAAAGGAGAAAGTTGTGTTTTGGGATTTGAGATAGTTTTCCCTGTCTCTTTTGTATCACTAAAATAACTTTTGTTTTGAACCTGATATATAAGAAATAAAATGAAATTAGGATGCATTTGTAAAGTGCCCAGATAAAGCCAAAAAAAGAAACCTTTTTCATTTTGATGCAGTAAAACCTTATTCAGTTGACTACTAAAATATACTTAATCATGGTACATTTATGAAGCTGTAAAATATTTACAAGCCAATGCCTCAGGCAGATGTCATATAGCATATTTGTTCCACAGTTCAGTAAATTATGGATACAAACACTCAAATTGATGCTTTTAAGCATGTTAGGGAAAACAAACCTTTCCTTAAAAGTTAGTTTTTGTTTGAAAAATTTTAGTTTTTCATTCTAAAACATGCTGTTTTCCAGACTCTTCTAAAATGACATAAATAATCCTCGCCTATAAAAATTTCTTTCAGAACATTTGGTCTTTTGATTGTATCATTTCTATACAGACTAGGTGATCAGCTGTCCTTTACTATCTGAAGTTATACTATATATTTAATTATCTTGAAGAAATATAAAAATTATTTTTCTTAATATGATTTTCCCATAGGTATAAATGACTCTTCAATACTGTTTTGCTTTATCAAAAGTAGTTCTAGTTACATGATTACTATGTAGTCTCTGGAAGACAGAAAATTATGAAAATAAGCACAAACACTTGAAAATCATACCAGAAAAGGAAAAAAAATGAGTCAAAATGAGTCATACAAGAAAAGCAGTAGAGTGACATGTTTAGTTTAGATTTCAAAATGAATGTCTCAGGTGTCAAAGCCATTATGGAAGTAGCTTTTAGCTTTCTTTTTTCTTCTTTCCTTCCTCCTTCTCCTCCTCCTTTGTCTTTTATATATATATATATATATATATATATATATATATATATATATATATATATTTGTGAGATAAAATATGGCATTTATATGCATTATAAAACGTGTGAAAACCAAAAAAAGGTAATTCACATTTTTATTTCCTCAAATACTGTCATTTCCGTTTTTCAATTTTTATTAAAGAAATAGTATCATTTCTATGTGATGAGAACCTTCAAATTTTTTCCTCTAGTTATTTTGAAATCTAAAATTAATTGTTGAAGACTACAGTTGTCTCATTGTGCTATATGGCTATGCCACTCCCCAACGATTTTGTGGATCCATTGTTCATCTTCTCACTGCTCTCTCTCTTCCTTTCCCTTACTAGTCTCTAGTGACTTCTATTCTACTCTCTACTTCTATGGGGTCAACTTTGTTAGCTTCAAAAACGAGTGAGAAAATATTTGTCTTTCTATGTTTGGCTCATTTCACTTAACATAATATACTATAGTTCCATTCATGTTCACAAATGATAGGATTTCCTCCTTTTTCTTTCTAATTAATTATATATGTAATATATATATTACATATATAATAAATATTATATATATAGTATTCCATTATACACACACACACACACACACACACACACATAGTCAGAAGAAGGAAATGTATTTTTTTAATTTTTGTTTTTATAGTTGTAGATGTACACAATAACTTTTTTTAAAAATTTTTATTTATTTTTATGTGGTGCTAAGGATTGAACCCAGTGCCTTATACATGCTAGGCAAGTGTTCTACCACTGAGCCACAACCCAAGCCCCAAAGAAAATATTAATATTAATATTAATACAGTCTCTTTATTTTGGGGGTGTACCAGGGATTGAACTCAGAAGCACTCAATCACTGAGCTACATCCCTAGCCCTATTTTGTATTTTATTTAGAGACAGGTCTCATAGAGTTGCTTAGCACCTTGTTTTTGTAGAGGCTAGCTTTAAACTCATGATCCTCCTGGGAAGACAGAAAATTTTGAAAATAAACATAGCCACTGGTTACAGGTGTGTGCCACTGCACCTGGCTTATTCATTTTTCTCTATGTGCCAACCATCATGATAAACTGTCATATCTAATCCTAAAAGAAGAGTTCATTTCAAGTTTATCCCACATTTATTCTTGCTGGATCAACCTCTTGTACTGGCCTTTTGATCTTCAGGGTTATAATCTCTTCAGAAAAAAATAACAAAGAAAAAAAATAATGAAGAAAAAGTCATCATTTTTGCTAGTTATTTGAAAAGATGCTGCTCATGTCAGTGGCCATTACTTGTTTTGTTCAGCTACAGCTGGAGACTTGGAGCTCAGAGGCCATCTGGTAGGCAGCTTGGTGGCCTCATGGGCTGGACTAGCATTACATTGTTTCTGTGCTCCAGATTCCTACCATGATGACCATTATTGAATGTGGGTCATTGTCATAAGAGGGCAGCTGGCTGACGGCTACCAACCCTACAGAATCTCTGAGCATGTGATTTGTTGAACAGAATGAAATAGCATTACTTTTTCAAAGGAAGAATTACCCATTTGCTCACTATCTGGGGCAATACTGCCAAAGATCCTCAATTCAGCTCTAAACATCCAATTAATGAGACAGAACTATCTATTATATCATTGATAAATAAGACTCTTACCTACTTGTGATTTTTAATTACCTTCTCAGAGTTTATGAGATGGATGTTTGGTTTATTATTTAGTTATGAGTACTCTCTATGTACCCACGGATTTCTAATTAAATATTTGAGCTTATTACTCTTAATTTCTGTCTTCCTAATTAAACTAAACACACTGTCTCCTGAGAATGGGGTCTCATTGTTTGCCAGCTCTAACATATTCATAAATCCAAACAGTTCATTAGTTTTTTCCTCACTCTTTCCTTCAGTTAAAAATTCTACCCAACCCCCAAGGTCAGCTTCCCTCAGAACCACATCTGTTGAGTCATTGCTGAATATTGCTCATCAGGTCGCTGTGAGGGCTGTCTCTCTGAATTCACACATCCTTCGGTGTCTGTCTTATGAATTATGCCACACATTGTCCTCTGTGACCTTCACCCACACATATTAGGTGTGCAGTTACACAAAGGCAAAGATTTTGGCTTCACAATGTACTTACTGCAGGGTGTCCTACCTGCCTACTACAATGGAGTTGACAAATTTCACAAGATCCTTAAATTGGAGGCAGGATCCTTGCACATGGCCTTGACTCTGAGAAAACACACTTCTTGATCTCTTTGCCACCAAGCCAATTATAAACCTGAACTCAAGGCTCTTCACCGAGGGAGGATTTTAGCTGAAAGGATTTCAATCCCACATGTTCAAATTGTGAAAATAGACAAAAATACAAGGAATGTATCAGTTACTGTATATATATGAGGGATTTCTTTTTTCATCTCTTCTTTCTTTTCCAGCTTTCAGTGTGTTTGAGAGAGCCCCAATAGGAAAGGAGGAGTGCTTGCTTTAGTTGATTGTTTATTGGTTAGTGTATTTCATTATTTTCTTAAGAAAATCTTTAACTCCCTTGTAATATAGTTGTTTCAAAGAGCTAATATAAGGGTTGTGATGTGGACTTTCACATTTTACCATATGGAGAAAAATAGAAATTGTCTTCATCAACCAATCAACAAGGGTATAATAAGCATGGATTAATCTTAAATTAATCCACCCATTAACAAGGATATAATGGACAACTCTTTCCGGTACCAAGCCCTGTGATCAGTTTTAAAAATGCAATTATTTCTACAGCACTTACTATGTAAATGGTCATTTCTAAGCCCTTTATGTATATCACCCAGAAACTCAAACTTTTTAATATTCTAATATCACTTTGAGTTCAAGTCAATTATTGCTCCTGTTTTTGTAGAACAAACCAAGGTACAGGTAGGCCAGGTAACTCCCAGATGGCCATAAAGACAATTAATTGTAAAGTGAGCCATGAAATCTCACAAACCTGAGGATTCTGCTACATGACATTACAAAGCATCAGGTCTTCCAGAATAAAGGAGACAAAATTACTTGTGATATATTTTAGAATTATCATTTCAAGGCATGAAAGAGAGAATGTAAAAAAAAAATTAGGGGTGGTAAATCAGCATGACCTATGGAATGGGGAGGCCCCTTGACAGGTATCAATAATATGGACTTGAATGTGGTTTTGAAAATAAGGATTAGACCATCGGAGGGAAAGAGAACTTTATAGCAGGGAGAGAAAGAAAGCAAGATATAGGGGTTCAGGAAAGGCAGGAGCAGGGCCGAGCTTTGTGGCTAGTTAAGAGATGACCATGTAGAGGCCGAGGGCAGAGGGGACTGTCCAGGGTGAGTAGGGGAGCCCATATATGCTGTCATCACTGCCAACAGACCTAGGCTACTGTTTCATTCTTATTTAAATTTTATGTATTACATACATATATGATAACATCGAATCCTTCAATTTTTAACACATTGTCACATGTGCTCCTTGCTCTATGTGCATGTGTTTATCCTCACATCTTTCTCCAGAACACATTTGTTCTCATTTGAGACACAAAATATCTGGAGATTAAGCAGAAGAGGTTTAATATAAAGAACTAACTAGAATGAAAGTACAGCTATAAGATACATGGAAATATCATGTGGTACCCAAAGAAGCACAACTTGGGAGAAGTTCAGAGTTCCTAGGAAAGGTGTGTCTCAGCTCCCCAGGAGCAGGCAAGGTCATGATCTAGCCAAGCTGAAGCTGGTCTGAAATGGCTGATCAAGCAATAGACCATCCTCTAGAGAGCTGGCCTGGATTGGAGGCCAACCGGGAGCCTGCAGGTCTGTGGCCACTGCGTGTGGGCCACCCAGTCTGTGGTGTTTTTTTATGGAAGACAAAGTTGACTAAGATGGAAATCTACTTTTGTGAAATATTATTAAAATTGTCTACATTTTATTTGGGTTGTTTGCCTTTTTATTGTTGATCTGTAGGCATTTTTAAAATATTATCAGTAGAAGTAATTTGCTTAATTTTTCAGGGTCTGAATTATCTAATTGTTTTCTTAATAGTCTCTATAATGATGTCCAAAGCATAATTCCTTTTCTCTCATGTGATTATGCTGTAAGTATTTTATACAAAGAATCTTTGTCCCATGTTAATTTTTGCAGGAACTTTTGATGACTATAAATTGCAGGGATTTGGAGTTTTTTCCCACTTAATATCATTCCATTAGTTTCATTCCATAATTTTATGGCCTTATTCTTTTGGATAATAAATGAGCTGTCTTTGATTGTTTTTTCAATGAGGATTAAACCCAAGGACACTCTACCACTATGCTTCATCTCCCCGACATTTTTTTTTTTTTTGATTCAGGGTATCACTAATTTGTCTAAGCTGATCTTGAACTTGCAATCTTCCTTCCCCCAGGAGGTGATATTACACTCATGTGCCACTCCAACCCAGTGTCCATTTGGTTCTTAATATTTTTCATTCATCTGATGCTAATCTCCATGTATTTATTTATTATTATCATATTTTTCTATAAATATTTTTATGTTTGTTGCTTTCTTGAGATTCTTTCTACTATTGCCAAGGTATTAATAATCTTGGGATTGTTTTCAATTAACTATTTCTCTCTTGACTATTTGTACAGTTATCCTGTTTCTATGCATTCCTAATGAATTATTTAAAAATGTGCATCTATTACTTTCCTGTGAATATTGTTTTTCTATCTAGCCTCTAGAGGGTAGAAAATTTTGCCCTGCTTAGTAATTTCAAACTGACACTTTTTGCTATATTCCGTGAAGTTGAAGTTGTTCTCCTGATTAACTCAGAGATTAGCTAAGAACTTGAGAAAACTTTATATATATCCAAGGTTTACCCATTTGTGGCTTTCTTCTTTTTATATTGAAGTGGTTTTTTAATTTAATTAGTTATACCGGACAGTAGAATGCATTTATGTACTTTGATAAATCATACATCGATGGGATATAATTTCTTCTCATTTTTCTGAGTGTACATGTTGCAGAATCATAGTAATCATGTATTCACATATATACATACAGTAATAATGTCTGTTTCCTTCTACTATCTGTCTTTCCTATCCCCACATCCCCTTCCCTTCCCTCTACCTCATCTAAGGTAATGCTATTTTTTCCTAGTGCCCCTGCCTCATTGTGAATTAGCATTCACATATTAGAGAAAACATTTGGTTTTTGGTTTTGTGGAATTGGCTTATTTCGCTTAGCATGATATTCTCCAACTCCAGCTATTTACTGGCAAATGCCACAATTTAAAATGTACAGATTTATGACATACATGATGTTTTAAAATATGTATAATTGTAAAGTGGCTAAATTAATAACATCTGTATAACCTCATGTATTTTTCAGGTATGATATATTTTGTTTTGTTGTTGTTTTTTGTTTTGGATACCGAGGATTGAACTCAGGGCACTCAAACACTGAGCCACATGCCCAACTCTATTTTGTATTTTATTTAGAGACAGGACTGCCTTGCTTTTGCTGAGGCTGGCTTTGAACTCGATCCTCCTGCCTCAGCATCCAGATCTGCTTTATTACAGGCTTGCACCCCAGTGTCTGCCTTGGGTTTTTTTGTTTGTTTGTTTGTTTAGTTTGTTTGTTTGTTTGTTTTTCTAATTATTAATACATGACAGTAAATTGCATTTTGACAAATCATACATAAATGGAGTATAATTTCTCATTCTTCTGGTTGTACATGGTGTAGAATCACACTTGTCATGTGGTCATATATGCACGTAGAGTATTCAACTATCCTTCCTACCTCTATATCCTTCCTCTCCATCCCCCTTCTCTGCCAAATCCAAAATACCCCTGTTCTTCCCTAGCATGCCCCCAACAACCATTGTGAATTAGCATCCACATGTCAGAGAAAACATTCCACCTTTGGGTTTGGGAGAGGGGCTCATTTCCTTTAGCATGATATTCTCCAGCTCCATCCATTTACCAGCAAAACAGAACTAATGTGTGGCTCTTTGCTAGATTTTTAATTTCATTTGTGCTAAATGAAACCTGTATTTGTTTCTTCTGAGTGCTGTGAGACCCTACCATGTCACAGTGTCTTTAAACAACAGAAATTTATTTTACCACAATTCTAGAACTTATAAATCCAAAATCAGTTTCATGGCAATAAGGGCAAGGGATTGGCAGGGTGATGTTACTGAAAGCATTTCTTGCCTCTTCCAATTTTTGGTGACAGCCAGAAATCCTGGGCTTATGGCTGCATCAGCATATTCAAGTTCACCATCTTCAAGTCTCTTTCTGTTCTACCTTCATTTCACCTTTTTCTCTATGTCGACATCAAATATCTTTCTATTTTTGTCTTATACAGATACCTTTACTTGCATTTAAGTTTCACCCTGACAACACAGAATAATCTCTATGACTCAAGATCCTAAATAGTTTAAAGTCCCTTCTTTGTCATTTATGACACATTCACAGGTTCCAGGGATTAGGTATAGACCTCATGGTAGGAGCATTAATGAGGTGCCATCCTATCCCTCTTGAGTTTCTTCCAGTCTCTGGTTTTTCAAGTCACTAGGGTTGGATTTTAAACTTCAATTTTATGTCCCCTAAATCAGGTCCCACAATATAAAGGATGTCAATATGTAAACACAACTATGATCCAGAGTAGTTCCCTTCCCCCTGGCACACAAAGATCTATTCCCTCCAGTACCCTTTCACTTTCTGCCTGACTTCAGTTACTCTTCAGTGTATAATAAACCATCTGATAATTGAGTTATCTAAAATAGCAATGATTTACTTCTTTAATTATTTATTGTTGTTTCCCATTCTGGTGGTTTGACTGGGCAGTATTTCTGAAGATCTCCATGGGGTTCAGATATGCAATGACCTCATTCCCCCATCCATCACTGTGTTCCCTGGTGGCAAGGATGCCTCGGTTCTGTTCCACAAAGCCTCTCATTGTCCAGTAGAACAGACCAGCTTCCATTTATCATGCTGGTCTGGAGCAACGTAACAGGAAAAGCACAATGTGTCTTTGTTAAACCTTGCTTGCCGATGGCCCCATACCCAAAGTAGGCTACATATCCAACCCTGAGTAAAAAGACTCTAGAAATCCTCAAAATATACCCACTGGATTTTGGATTATAGAGGTGACTGAGTGATGACCTAGAAAGCTCAGTGTCATTCAAAGAAGTTCACTGTTACTCACAGTTCCTCCAGAAACCAAAAGCTGCAAATGCCTCTCAGGCCACAGGGAGAACCACCAGTGTCATTCTGGAGGCAGAAAAGAGTGAGGGGAGGAGTAGGCTCAGCCTTATTTGGAATTTCTTTGGGAAAGACAAGGCAGAAAAGGGTCAAAAAAGGGTGTTTTATTCAGTTTTTTTCACTGTTGTGATTAAAGACCTGACAAAAACAATTTTAGAAGAAGAAAAGTTTTTTGGGGGGTTCATGGTTTCAGAGGTCTCAGTCCATAGATGGCTGGCTCCATTGCTCTAGGACTGAGATGAGGCAGAACATCATGGAAGAAGAGAATGGCAGAGAAAAGCAGCTAAGGAAATGGCACCAGGAAATAGAGAACTCCTCTCCATAAGGATAAATATAAGTCCCAAAGGCACACTCCCAGTGACCTACCTCCTGTAGTTGCACCCTACCTGCCTATAGTTACCAGCCAGCTAATCCATTCAAGTAGATTAATGCCCTAATTATTTTAAGGCATTAAAATAATGCCTTAAAATAACCAATCATCTCACATTTGAACTTTCTTGCATGGTCTCATGAATGAGGTTTTTGGAGAATCTTGTATCTAAACAATAAGAGTAGGTTAGTTTGAACAACTCCAGTAGGTCTTAGGACATAGGGTCTGTCCCTAGTTATCTGAAACCTGGTCATGAGTTTGAGTTAGGGAAGGGGAAATAATTGACTTCCTATGTGAGATAGACAAAAGAAGTGATTGGGAGGAGGTCTCCATACTGATGGGTTTGCATATGAAAAATGAGCTCACTGACCAGTAATTTACTGACTCCAGAAATTAGCTAGATCAGAGAGGAGTGGTCTTTCCCCAGGCAGCAAGGCCCCCAAAGGGGGCCTATTTTTCCCTAAAAGTGGTAATAGTGATAGTTAATTTCTACTGAGCTGTTACTATGAGTCAGGCATGATGTACCTTGTTCATCATGAATTAGAAAGAATGATTCCTGCTAATTCTCTTTTAAATCCTATAAATAGTACTGTAATCTCCACTTGTCAGATAAATAAAACAGAATTATAACAGAGTTTTTTTTTTAATCTCAAAAGCAGAATGTGGAGTTGGTCATTTTTGTCAGTGCAAAACATATTATTGTTATTGGTCTTGGAATAAATGCAAGTATTTATATAAGAGGAATTTACTAATTTGGGATTGCTCTAGTATCTTGTTATCAGGCCCTTAAAAATCATCAGAACAAAATATGGCTTAGAAAAAATGGTAAACAGGGACAACTTATTAATAATTTGTGCTGAAATTCTGATTTTAATCTCTGTGACTCAAAAGTCTATCTCTGAACCACCAGACTGTGTTTTCCTAAATCGTGTGACATGAATAACATTTCCTACCATTGCTCACTCTGTGTACTGTGCCTTCTGTCAAAGAAGGTGCACAGTCCCTTAATTAAATAACTCCAACTCAACTTCAAATTCCTCTTCCCCTTCTTTACTGTGTGAAAATAGTAAGAATTTCTCAGTCATTGACAGGCTTTCAAGAAACCAAATGAAAACATAAATTGTGTGAACAGTACATAAAATGATTCTTCTAGACTACTTATTATTTGTCTCTGCCTACATTCCTCTGTAATTCTCCCATAAAAAATAATGTTCATATGCATTATTATACACATCATCCTGTAAGGCAAAACTGGTAGGAAGGGAAAGCATTTCTGAGTATTTGATCTTATTTTTAGGAAACTGTGTATCTCATTATATATCCTCCTCCTTTAAACAGTGACTCCATGAAGCAGTGGTCCCCAGTGTGCTAATCCACATTCCCTGAATGCTCTGGTAGCTGTCCCAGGAATAACTCCCAAATACTTCCAGTGCTAGAGAAAAAGAGAAGTGAGCACAACTGTCTTATTAGCACGGAAGCTCAAGTGTGAAAAAAAAAAATCTTGAGAAACGTTATCTTTCTGTCAATTTTACACTCTAAGGTGGTCAGCAGCATCTTCTTATCATGAGAACCAGATGTTATCATTTAGACAAGAAATGTTCCCCAAAGACTCATGTTCTGAAGGCTTGGTCCCCAGGGCAACAATATTCAGAGGTGGAGCTTATAGGAAGGGATTGAATCATCAGGCATCTGGCCTCATTAGTGGATAAATCAATTGATGGTTAAGTGGATTTCTGTTCAGCTCTCAGTGGATTAATCCTCCCTTCACCAGAAAGCTGTGGAAAATGTAGAAGGTAGAAACTGGATGAAGGAAGTGGGTTGCTGGGGGCATGCCCTGGGGAGGTGTTGCTAGTCTCAGCCCCTTTCTTTCCCTGACTCTCACGCTCTGCTTTCTGACTGCCAGGGGCTGAGCAGCATTCCTCTGCTAGGCCCTTCCACTGGGGTTTTCTGACTCACCTTGCGCCCAAAGCAGTAGAGCCGGCCACCCATGGACTGAAGCCTCCGAGACCATGAGCCAAAATAGATCTTTCTGGAAGAAAGAAACAGTAAGAAAACAGGAATATTCACATATTTTATAAGTCAAAGTATTGAGAGCACTGAACAAATATAATTCTAACATCATATCATAGAAATATTCAAAAGCCTTCAGAACTAATTATATTCTTTAAAAAATTAACAACTTCCAGTCACCATCATCAATCCCTGAGATCAGAAAATCCTGAGATTGACTAAATCAAAGAACTTTTGAGAGAAATTCTAAGGCATAAAAATAAAAGCATTTGCTGCCACATTTTATTTTTCTAGACTAGAAGTTACAGGAGTACCTTGTTGATAAAAATATTGGTTTTGTGGCTAAAAGTTTTTGAAGTCACAGATTCAAGGGGACAAAAGAGACCCTGCTGTGCCAATATTCTGGAGAATACTTCAGATTTTCAAAGTTTAGGAATACAGGAGATTTTATAGTAAAACATAGCATCACATAAAATGTAAATGAATTAGCTAAGCCATTTTTATTTAGAGAAGATTATATATACATAATCTAAGATGTTAGAGAATTAGATAAATATATTATTATTAGTAGGTATTTGTTTCTTTTAACAATGTAAGTAAAAAGTCATCGTATCCTGATCTTTGGAAATATTTCTCTACTTCAGTTTGTTAAGTAGGGAAAGGTCATAAAATCCTTTGCAAACATATATCCATTTAAGTGCCAGTCAGGTTCCAACCAGAAGACAGAACAACATCATTTTAATGAAGAGGATTTAATAGAATGCATTGTTAGCCAGGTATTAGAGAATGGAAAACAAAAATAAAATGATGAATTTGAAGTCTCACAAAGAAAATAACAGAGTAGACAATCGCTATTGTGATTACTCTCCCTAGGAATGGATTGAACACGAGGAAGGAGCTGGGATTCCTGAAAGCACTGGTTGGGAGAAGTAGCTACAGAGAGATGAAACACAGATCTTTGAGGAGGACCTGTCTCCTGGCTCAGAAACTCAGAGGAACTCCTGCAGAGCCAAGCCTGAGACCACAGATGAGAATTTGCTGCTAGAATATTGGTGGTAGCTAAGGAGCAAGGAGGTCAAGTACTAAGGAGCTGAAATTCAAGTACAAAGGAGAACATAGTGCACAGCTGATGTTACCCTAGCCTCCTGGGTTTCTCAGTAGAAGGGTCAGAGTAACACACTAAAATGGGTATAAACTGCCAATAATGTACCAAAACGGCCCACTAAGCACTGTGCCTCCCGTTTAATAGTAATAATGCATGATAAAGCAACTCATTCTTCCCTTTAGAAAGGACAGCGCAACGTACTTCAGACCACTAAATCTTGAAAGTTTTCACAATGATGGTACACCACTGTATTTTTATCAAGTTCATATCCCACCATCTGGCTTGCAAGGATCTAACTAAAGCAACTGATATAATTGACATTTTCTAATCCTATCTTATGGTCCAAAAGGCACAATGTGAGCAGTACAGAGTGGACATTATTAAGATAGTCATGATTTCTGCAGACTATATTGTGAATTATGGCAAAAGATTTATTGTTGATATGAGGCAAGTTTGTGAAGAAGAGCTGAAGGGTAATATCAAAGTGCCATCGATAGCTGAATCTTGCAAACTTGAATAGGGGAACAAACAATGTTTTCTGACTAAAGAACCAGATTCTAAGTGCCTAGAGATATGTTGATTTACTTCTAAACTTACCTTATCATATCTGGAACAGCAACTACAGTTATAGCTGCCAGGTAATTATGTTTTTGGGTAATCACAATTGTTCTTGAAGGTCCGTGTTCTTTTCTCAGAGGCTAAATAGGAGAACATTTAGTATTATTAGGGTATGATATGTATCAGTACTAACAAATATTTCAAGATTTGGGTGTGAACTGATTTTTGCAATTGTCATAGGTATGTTGCATAGTTGTTTTATTATTCTGCTAAGTGAAGGAAAGTTCTAATGGCTTCCATCTAACCTATCCTTTGAAAATAAAGTGGCCAATCTATGGATTCAAGAGACCACATGTGGGTTGTGGTGGTTTTCAAACTTGTCTACTACAATTACTCCCTCAGGAAGTAGGGAGTATACAGAGTGTATTGATAAAACTACTGGGAATACTGTCATTCAAACTTCAGCTAGTATTCCAGTTTTTATTATTTAAATTCCATGGGGCTCAGCAGTAGAGCGCTTGCCT